>NW_023458557.1:64316179-64317483 GCF_013731165.1 Rhagoletis pomonella
CAACTGTCAAAAATTTCCAGCAGTAAAAAGTTACGAATTGGCACAGCAGAAATGTAAATTTTTCTCGCCATAATAAAAAGTTTTTTCAACATGTAACTTTTCTACTAATTGACATGAAATTACTATCCCAACGCTCGGAGCGCTGCCACTGAGGGCCTTTGCCAACTGATTAAAAAGAGAAAATTTGGAAAGACCAAACAAAAATTTTGAGATTTCTCGTTGTGAATACGAATTCCATAGTTTTTACCTAGCTCGTGGGACTACGCAAAATTTTGACAGCTTGTAAATATGTATACACATAAAGTTGTTGGCGGTAATAAGGAGTCAAAATTAAAATGGAGAAAAGAACACAAAAAGCGTAGGTTAGTTGTCAGTTATAAAATAAATCCAATTTATTTGCGAATATTTGTTTATTCTTTTTATTGAAAGGCAACCACTCGGAAAAGCTTGTGTTAATTATATTGATAAGAGAACCTGGCAGCTCGCACGTTGTCTAAATTCTCAAGTAACGTAAAGTCCACAAAAGAATAAGTACTCCATGTATAAATTTTAACAATACACAAAAATAGAGCTTTCGCACGAGTGTTTGTTTGGTCTTTCAACACCATTTATAATTTTCTTTTAATAAAATCACGATTTGACAAATACTTAAATTTATTTATCTAATAAAAATACAGCACACAACCTTGAAATCGAAGAAAAAGGCTGAAAAAGGCCATTAAATAGCAGCACACAACCCCGTGCCTTCCTCAGGGGTGAATATAACTAGAACAACAACGCCTACTACAACAACAACCCAAAAAGGTTGGTTACTGTCAAGGTGTATTTGTTTAATACACCTTGGCTACTGTCTATACTGTGGACAAAACATGAGGCAATTATAGGTTCGTTCGCGTAGCTGTTAATTGTTCATGTTTAACCAAAACTTACAGGTTTTTGCGTATGCGTACGCAAAAAACTTGCAAAGTAGGGGAAATTGAGAGAGCAAAGTGACATTTCATTTTGAGGGGAAGCTGTTAGTTTCTGTTGGAAAATTTTTGCCAACAGCAATTTGCCAACAGGGAAACAGCTGATCAAAAACAGCTGGTTGGCATTTACGCAAATCACAAAATTTAATTTGATGGTTTGGAAGATAAAAATTACAAAATGCGACTAATTAAACTTGTAAGAAATAAGTAGTTATTTGTTTAATCAATAAACTGTGTCAGTATAACACTTTGCGATGACTTTTCGTACGTTTTAAATTTTACACTTTTGTATGTAAACAAAAATTATATCAGCTGTTCGTCTAACTTGCAAGTTTC
>NW_023458557.1:64317583-64320078 GCF_013731165.1 Rhagoletis pomonella
TCATAAAGGTGCATCAAATTTCAATAGATAAATTTACCCACTTTTTTTCTCTTTGTTAAATATGGCAATACCATGTTTGTTTGCAATGTGACAATATCAAATGTAAATGTCAATATAATGGCAACCCATCTCATTTGACACACACATGACACATAAACTTGCGCGCTATTGCAATTTGCCAATTAAAAATTTTATAAAATGTCGAATCATCCCGTGCACAATTATTTTGTTTATCGCGAGTCTAATGATAAAAGCGATTGTAAACATTGCGACGTAAAAATTAGTGGAAAACATGCTCAAAACTTACTTCGCCATTTAAAAAGTAAGCACACAGAAGTTTACCAACAAATGCAATAGTCAAAGATTCTAGTTTCGTTCAGGGAAAATTTGATAAATATTTGAAAGCCTCGTCACATATGATAAATATATCTAAAGATCAATTGTTTGATGGATGCGTCGAGCTGGTTACCAAAAAATGGTCGCCCTCTTGCATTGATCGAAGATAGTGGCTTTCGGAAAATTATTGAGCCACTTTGCCAGTCATTGGGCGTGCGTGTTAATAAATGTAGCATAAGACAAAAGGTCTTAGAAAAAGCAGCGAAAGTACGTGCCAATATTCGCTCGTGCCTTAACAATCGGTAATTTACTTTTTGTTATTCTGAACTTGACAATATGCATATTATTAAATCTGCACGCAGGTTGTTCTCGCTGAAGATTGATTGTGTCACAAGATTGGACCGCTCTATAATGGGTATAAATGTGCAGACAGAATACTGCGACAATGGTGTTATTATCACACAAACACTAGCTATGAAGAAGTCCATGTTAAACATAGTAGTTTGAACTTAACTCATATACTAATTAAGATTCTCGAATCGTATGGTGTAAGCCTGGTCCAAATTTGCTCTATTACCATAGACAACGCTGCGAATATGGTCAGTCTAGGGAATTTGGTCAACAAAAAGTTACAAAATATTGATAAAATGAATAGCGACAAAAACGAACATAACATAATAGATATGGAGTGTGAAGATGACGAAAGTGATGGAGAAAATGAGGATGTAGCACACCCACCATGCGATGATGTCGCTGCTTTAGACGCTAGCTATTATGAAATTTTAATCAAATTTGGAAATCGATATTTATTACCGTAATAAGATGTGCTTCACATACCTTGAATTTAGCTGTATGTGATTTTCTAAAAGAAATCAAAGACATACGGAGCAAAGTATAAACGGTCATTAAAAACCTAAGAACTCCGACATTATTGCATCTGCTACGTGCAGAAAAGCTGCGTAAACCTTTTATCGAATGCGTAACGCGTTGCGGCTCCACATACATGTTTTTAAGTTTATTGCAGCTTAAAAGTTTTTGTGAGAAAAGCGCAGCGGATATTGCAGTTTTGCATATAAGCGAACCAGAGTGGTTCACTATCAAAAGCGTTTGTTCAGTTTTGGAGCCCGTTTATTCAATTTCCATAAAACTTCAAAAAAGAGATCTTTTTTTAAGTGATGTCTATTTTGCATGGTATTCATGCAAGCGTAAGATCGAAAAAATCTGGGGAAAGTATGCCGCTTCCTTTTCTAAATCACTAAAAAAACGTGGAGAAATTTTGCTGCGGAACCCGTATGTTTTGGCTGCTGTTTACCTGGACCCACGGTATCAAATACTACTCACTGATTCTGAAAAAAAGTACTGCAATTGAACACATTATACATGTTTTTAGTCTAAAATTGAAATTGAATGGTATGCAGGCTAATGAAGACTCGTCAATCTCTTCAAAAATCAGTACCGATGAGGAAATTGATGAAATTTTAAAAGAAATAGGGAGGAACGAGACGAAGTCCAAAAATAGACCATTAATAGATAAAATCAAATCGTTTGATAATACAAAGCGGCTTTCAAATAATGTTCATGTTTTGAACTTTTGGAATAACTGCCTAGACAAAGAATTATCTGAATTGGCTCAAATTATATTTGGTGTTCCTGCAACCCAGGTTTCGGTAGAGAGGGCGTTTTCCACCCTAAAATTTATTCTTTCGGACCTACGAGGAAATATTGACGAGGATTTGCTAGAAGATATTCTTATCATAAATCTCAACTGATTATTGTAAATCCGATATTTTATCAAAGAATTTCTACTACTATATATATATGTTTTTATACATATATTTTTTGGACTATTACTGAATAAAAATTAAAATTAAACACATATATGTACATAGCTTTTTTTTGATTTCCGAACCGTTGAACCGAACCGAAACCCCGGTTCAAAGACCAAAAAACCGCTTTGACGAACCAATCCAAAAGCGTAAAAACGGTTCGAACCGCTGAACCGAACCGACCAAATTTTTTATCCGGTTCACGTCCCTGATATATATCTTACCCTTTAATTTCGCTCAGAAATTTATTTTAACCATTTTTCGACTTTTTTGAAAACTACTTAGGCCGAGACTTGAAAACTTTAGTAGGCCAAAAAATAAAAATTCGAGCTA
>NW_023458557.1:64320178-64344258 GCF_013731165.1 Rhagoletis pomonella
AAAGTCTAAGCGGTAGAAGTTATAGCACTATTTCGGAGATCACCACAATGAATTAGCTTACGAAATTTATCTGTTTTAGCAGTCCAAATAAAGCAGTTTTACAGTGGAGTATGGTAAGAAAATAACTTTTGTCGAAACCAAGATAATTGGACAATGTTTTTGGGTACTACTTAAACACATATACTCATCATTTGAACATACAAAAAATCATAAAACTCTGTTTTACGAAAGACAAGTCATGTTTTCATATTTTATTTACTGCCTTTATACTTTTTTAACGTTAGCCATCGTTTTACTTTAAAATAATGCAGTATTTTATATGCTATTAATTTCGCACAGAAAAAGTAATCATTTGACCAAATGTGCTATGGTGGAACGGATACGGCCAAAGGAGCTCCGTACGCTTGCAAAGCCTCAGTCCTCGCTGCTTTTGGAGGCTTTGACAGTCCACTGGGCAATTGGTATTCTCGCAGTTAGGAAACTTACCTGATCTCTTCTGTAGTAGCAGCCAAGAGGACGATGAGGTGGAATCATGTGAACGTTTTCTATTAGACTGGCCAGCTTTATCAATGCTAAGATGGAAGCATTTTGCTTCGCAGTGCCTGGCGGCCATCATTGCAACGAACCTAACCTTCCCTGCTCGGAAAAAGGATCGAACCTTGCACACTTCTAACCTCTCGACACATAGCTACATTGTTTAAGCGACTTATGCATTTCCCGCATAAACAAAGAACAGCGAACACACACACGCACTTGTATTGCACTCCCGCCCAAAACCAAGTGCAGCGAATAAACACACGCACTTGTGTTTAAAAATAATTCACTCGTTCTTCATTGGGTATGCATTTTTTTATGCACTTCTCAACTGCCGCAGAACAAAACCTACTAAAGTAGTTAATTGCTGGCACCCCAAATCATGCTCAACAATCTCGCATGACGCATCACCACTCCTCCGGAGTGGTTTTAACAGCAAAAGCCAAAGCGCTACAAGCTGTTGGGGCTCTGTATGCCTTTCAGCATAAGAAGATGGTACAAGAGCTACCATTGGCCATAGCGCCTACCCAATTTTTGAACTTGAATAAATAACCGATGCTCAACAATCCCGCTTGATGCATCACCACTCCTCCGGAGTGGTTTTAAACAGCAAAAGCCAAAGCGCTACAAGCTGTTGGGGCTCTGTATGACTTTCAGCATATAGAGGTGGTACAAGAGCTACCATTGGCCACAGCGCCTACCCAATTTTTGAGCTTGAATAAATAACCGGTGCTCAACACTCCCGCTTGACGCACATCCCCAAAAACTCTTACAGAGTTTAAGCGGCAAAGCCACAGCGCCACAAGCCGTAGGGACTCTGCATGACATACTACCATGCAGAGGTGGTAACTGATGGTTATCTTGGCTCCACCGCCTACCCAAAACATTTTTGCTTTAATAAATTTTCATGCAAATGCATTCATCCTGGTCCTGCTAATAAATGTTTACAAAATTTTCTAACAAAAACTGAAATCAATTTTTAAGATTTGATGTTTTCATTTCATTTGCTTTAGGTAATTTTATAACCCAATTGAAAAAATATAAATTATTTGGTGTATATTTTAAAATGTTGCAGAACCATTTTCAATAACATTTTTGTTGCGCACAAGTAGTGACAACGAAAAGACGCTAAAAACTAATTAGTCCCATAATTATGGCATACAATTCAGCTGTTTGCCTCCGCAATATTCCTAAGTATCATTTAAAACAGCCCTTTCGAAAAAAATATTTCAAGCGCCGAGATTTATAAACCAAAATGTAAATTTCGCCTTTAGGCATCATCGGGCATGAAAGGGTTAAAAATGTTCAGCTAAACTAGCAGATAACAGAGTTAAGCCACTATCGCAATTTATTGTGAATACATATATATATGTACTAAATTCGCATGTCATATTTGTATTTTATGCTTGCATTTACACAACTAAATAAACCTCACATGCAGTGTGTTGAAATGAGCGAGGGGCATGTACCCTGTAGGGAAACTCCGAACTGGTGAACCAAATTTGTAGTTGCGTACTAGATCTTTATGACCAAAAACGAACCAGTTCGATAGTAACTAGATCGCCACCAGTTCAAAAGCAGCGATATGTGGTAATTTAAAAAAAAAAAAAAAACAATTTTAGACATCTATATCTAAAATGGCGAATTTAGAACTGGTTCAAAACTATAGGAAAAGGGATGCAGAACGAACTAGATCTCATCTGGCGAATTTTGAACTAGTTCGAAACTACTGAAAAAGGGACGCAGCGGGGGGCTTGTTTACTTTAAATAGATTTTTGCTGGCGGGTTTTTCGTTCAAATACGCTTTCAGTCTGCACGTTGCAGATGCTTTTTCATAGTTTGGTAATACAAAACTAAAATTTGTGTTAACATCTTAACATTTTGGGATCTTCTGGAATATAACCCATAACCGTCAGCACCTCTGCAAATTCAGCTACAACCAAAGGTATGTAAACGTGTTTTCAAATGCACAATTTAATTTACATTCATTCAAACAAATTTGATCTCAGATTGAAAATGCATGTCTTTGCAAATAATTAATAAGAAAACATCTTGTTACTTTTTTCGTTTACAACTGGTTCTGAACTATAGAAAATGGGGTGCAAAGCGAACTAGATCCCATATGTCGAATTTAGGACTAGTTCTGAACTATAGAAAAGATAATGCAGCGGGGGACAATTTCCAATTCCTATGACATCGCTGTGTTAAATTCGCCAGTTATTTGCATGCAAACGAGATTTAGCGCGAACTAGTAGTGGTTCTAAATGTACTAGGATTGCACCAGTTCAAAACTAGAGATTTTCCCCACAGGGTACCTACGTATGTGCATGTGCATATACATAGAAGGTAATATTTTACCTTCAGATTCAATAATTTAAATATGTATGATCGTATGACATATCAAACGACCATCAACCAACTGTGTAACGCAGGAAAGCTATAGTCAAATAAAAAAGTGCGTTGTTTTCATGCGTAAATTAAACATAACGTGGGCCCGTTGGCACAACACACAACTTGTTTGCAGGAAGTTGTAGTCGTTGCATTGTCCATTGGGACAACGAATGGTAAAGTACAATGGCCTGAAGGAAAGCAGCTGTAGATGATGGCGTTTACAACCGCTAACAAACAAAAAACAGCAAATTGTCAACAAGCAGTTAGTTGCCTTGACATGCAGATGTTCTCTACAGGAAAACCTGCAGCATTTAAAGCACACTTCTGGGCGCATTAAGCTCAGCTGTTTGGCAGGCGCGTCGATCTTTCGGTATGCAGTATGTTAATTAAATTGTATAATTCAGAGATGTGGCTATAATAATAACTAATAATGATAGATTGGCGCTTACACAATACTACTATACTACAATGGCTATAGTCTAGCGGATCCGGCGGACTTCATCCCATCTAAAATTAATTTTTTAATTAAAACAATGTGATCCAACAGTTTCACCAACAATTCTCCTTCAAAACTTCAATCGCTGGCGGCAACAATTGTACGGTTCGATGGCGAGTATCTCCTTGAATCTATATATGGACGTTTACATCCGAAGGTTTACCGCGAAGAAAATTCATATATCTAACGTATTTATGGGCCAATTTGTCTTCTTTCTTCGAAAAATGATCTCGCTAGGTGGCGCCATGGTCCCAATATTTTAAAACCCCGTATTTAGGGTGGGATTTGGTTCAAATTTGGCGTATGTATTTGAAACATAATAAGTCATAAATTTTCAAAAAAAATTTGCCTGAATTGGCGCTGAATTCAAAATATAAAATATAAGAGCAAATGTCCCGTGCGACAGTGATTACAATAAAATTAAAAAAAAAAATTAAGTATAAATCATTTTGGATAAAATCAAAACAATTTTTAAGATACATCAATGCACAACATTCTAAAACTACTTATATTGAAATATTACCTCAGTTTTCGCAGAAATCGCCGTTTGAATTGTCGGACGCGACACCCACTTCTGTTTTTTGTCCAATGCGAATGACTTGGAAACGAAAAATTGCCCGAAATTACTCCAGCACCAATTATAGGGCCAGTAAAAGCTAAGCCTATTCAAAATAAAAGAAACGTTTTAGATTGCGGTTGTTTTCAGTTTAAATGTGTATGATGGTCACGTTCGACATGATGGAAATGCCTGTATATAGCATATATAAGCAACATCGAAAAAATATATAGAAAACAAGTTGTTTTAACAGCGGTCGCCCCTTGGTAGGCAATGGCAAACCTCCGAGTCTATTTCTGCCATGAACAACATCTTCTCATAAAAATACAATCGCCGTTCGGAGTCGGCGTAAAATTGTCCCTCACCTTTGTGTGACCACATCAAGGCACACGCTATAAATCGGAGGAGAAGCTCGGCCAAACACTAACATATGTGTAAGTGCCAAACTATTATTTATATATCTGTGGTCATAAGCAATAACCGCCTAAGTCGACTTAAAAAAGGATTGAGTTATAAATGCTATCGTACTCTGCAGCTACTATTCCATGTGTATGTGAAATTCCCATCTCGCCGGCTAGGCTATTTATAAAGTTATTGACGAACATATTTTGGTTTCCCCATAAGGTTAACATTACACTCTAAATGTTTGAAATGGTTTTTCTCGAATTCAGGGTTTTCAACTTAGGCGGGTATTGCTTATAACCACAGACATATAATACGCTAAAGGATTTTTGTCCAGTTCATCAGATCTGCACTATACGTTCGATTTTCGAAAATTTGGTGTCAAATTAAAGGGCTGAGGCAATAAGGTTTAACATTTTCGAAAAGAGTTGCCACCACTTGAACAAATAAACTCAAAGTATTCAATAGTCAATGCAATCGGATCCACACCGTTCGTTTGATTTACAAAAGTGGAGTGTAAAATTAAAAGGCTCGGGCTGTAGAAGCACAATAATATTTTAGTTGCCACCTTTTATAAAATAAGTTCAAATTATTTAAAAAGTTAAACCTATTATTAAAAAATTGGTATCAATCGAAATGGTTTTGAAAAGCTTCGTTTCTCAACTTAACTGTAGGAGGGTTGCCTCTTGTTTAAAAATCAAATTCAATTTTAATTAAGGGAATAACCTAATAGAAATATCTTTTGTACAGTGTACACCATATGAGCGTCAGATGAAAAGAATTTAAGAAGGTGAATATTTTTAAGAGAGTTGCCACCTGTTTTGAAAAATCGAAGTCAGTTAACCTATACAAAATTAAATATAAAAATATTTTAAATAAAAGAGTGTTAAAAAATCTTTAGCTTTAACACCAAAGCTTTAAATCCAAATCATTTAATAAGTCAAATTAATTATTAATATATTGATAACAATTAAAATAGTTTTTAGAAGGCTTTATTTATGAACTTAATTTATAGGGTTGCCGATTGTGTAAAAAAATTCAACTCAGTTCATCAATTAATTACAATATGTATCACGATATAAGACGAAGTTTTTTGAGAAAATTTAAGCTTGAAACTGTTTAAAAAGTCAAAGTATTTGAAAATTTAGATGAATTATTAAAATATGGGTATCAATCGAAATAGGTTTCAAAAAGCTTTAATTCTGAACTGATTTGAAAAATCAAATTCAGCACAATTCTTCAGTTATTTAAAATATTTATTTTTGATTAGGGTTGTCATCTGTTTAAAAATTCGAATTTAATTAACAATAACATACAAATTATATGAAATATTAAAATACCTGTGTCAAACGGAAGGGTGTTATGAAGTTTTTGTTTGAACATTTATAATGTTTAAAGAATGTTGTCACCTGTTTAAAAAGTTCCTAACAAACAAATCATGGTACAAAGCTAAATAACACTATTGAAATAAATATTAGTACGCAACAATAAAAATTTACAAATATACAGTTAGTAAGTTAGAAACGGGTTTGAAAAGTTCTTTATTTCTGACCTTTGTTTATGTAAGTAGCCGCGTGTTTGAAATATCAAATTAAACTTAATTCATCAGTTTATTGAAATACATATCGTCGTTTAAAGTGCAAAACCGGGTATCAACAAAATGCAAAACCGCGTACGTGAAGTTGTAGAAATTATTTTCTAGAGCGTAAAAACACTCATATTTCAAAATAGTTCTCTTTTTTATAAAGCAATCACATTTCTGGCTAGTATATTTCAAGACGAATGGTTAAGGATTGAGCCAAGAGCTTGTGTGAGCAAATCCAATTTTTGGCAGCCAATGTCAGTTACGCGGTTTTGCTGAATGGCGATACGCGGTTTTGTACTTTAAACGACGATATGTATCACAATGTTATTTATGACAGCTTTAGTTTGAATTTCAAACTTTGAAAGTATCTTTCCAAAGAGTCATACACATCAAAATAATTATATATACTATACGAAAAGGAATTTTTTATAAAGGTCATTGGATCAGGGATTTGCACCGTTCTTTCGAACTTCAAATATGAGAGTTCGAAGTAAAGACCCTTACCTTTAGATGTGCGATAATGTGTTATCTTTCGAATCGGTACAAGGTGATTCGGAATTCGATGATATTAAAAACCGAAACTATGCAAGACCTCCCTTCGCTTACAAACAGATAAAATATGGCACTTGGATCACTCTGACTAACATTTGGAATAGTTTCTATGTTTTTTTAATTAAAACATGCGGGTTTACTAGTTATTATATTATTATTATAAATTTTTAGACAAAATATCTTAAATTTGTTGCATTTCTTAGATCACTTGCCGGCTTTCATCAAGATTTGTCTTTATTCTGGCAACGGCATGGACAAAAGGCAGCGAATTAAAATACAGCGGCTCCGCTGGCTTGACCATGTCGTTGGTTGTTGGTTGGACTCCGACGCTTCAGCTCTGAGAAAATTCAGCTCGGAACCCGCTGGTGGTAGCATAGGAAGAGGGAGGCCCCCACTGCGATGGAAATATCAAGTGGAGAAGGACTTGGCTTCACCTGGCATTTACACCATGCAATGACCAAAAGCCATTATTTTGCATCCGGTTCAAGCACACCAAGTATTCTCTGGGTAGCAACCAGTCACCCGTCTGGACACAAGCTAGTGCAAGAAGGCGAACCTCCAGAAATCGGTAGTACGCTTTCTTATGTCCATTTCTTTCTTATATACTCTGCAGGGAAATTAGAACTGGTTCGGAACTATCGAAAAAACGATGCGCGGGGGGCTTGTTTACTATACATATATATGTGTTTGGCGGCCGTTTCGTTCAAATACGTTTCTATTCTGCACTTCGTGGGTGCTTTTTCATAGCTTGGTAATACAAAAAAAAAAAAAAATGTGTGTTAACATCTTGGAACCGTCTGGAATCTAACTAATAACAGCGAGCACCTCTGCAAACTCAGCTACAGCCAAAGGTATATAAACGTAATTTCTTACAATCATTCAAACAAATTTATTTTGAAACTGAAAATACAATTCTTTCAAAATAACTTAAAATCGAACACACGGAAGAACCCAAGAGATTGAAAAATCATGATATCGAAAAAGGGTTGCAACCCGGGGCAATTGACACTCCCTAGGACAACGCCATATTAAATTCGCCAGTTCCTTGCATGCAAACCAGATTTATCGCGAACCAGTACTAAGTCTTTTTTCCGTATTTTTTATTTATAAGTTAATTAATTGTTATTTGTAATTGCTTCATAGAATAATTGCAATTCACAATTAAAAGTTTAATTGAAATTAATTTAATTGTAATGTGCAATTAAAAGTTTAATTGCAATTACTTTTTATACCCGAGCGCACTTGTGCACAAGGGTATTATAACTTTGTTCACATAACGGTTGTTTGTAACAGCCAAAACGAATCGAGATACATATAGACAAATGTTTACATAAGCAATCAGAATTAAAAGAGAAGAAGATTAAGCGGTGACTGTCTGTCCGTCCGTCCGTGTACACGATAACTCGAGCAAAAATTGAGATATCTCAACGAAATTTAGTACGTAGATTGCCTTTTACCCAAGGTAGGTTGGTATTGGGCGAAATCGGAACGTAACCACGCCCACTTCCCATATAACGGTAGTTTTCAGAAATATGAGAACTGCCATATTTTAGTAACTACACTGAGGGAAAAAAATGTTAGAATTAAAAAAAAAGTGCTAAATTTAAAAAAATACGCATATGAAAGAGCACCAACCCAAGTCGTTGTAAATTTGAGTATGTGCGTTATAAAATATGTGGTTGTAATGTGCACAGATGCTTTTTCGTAATTAAGAAGAAAAAAAATTTAACTTTATGTTCCGTCTGATGTTAACTGAACCCGGGACCCTCTTTGGCCGCAACCAATTGAATCAAGCGTCTTTGCACACTCAGCTACAGCCAAACATGTAAACTTGCTTTCAAATGTTGAGTTTGAATCAACATCACAGCGCGCGATTAGTGCATTCCCTGCAGGGAAACCGCGGACTAGTGAATCAAATTTCTAGTTCCATACTAGGTCAAAAAGGAACTAGTCCGATAGGAACTAGATCCCCACCAGTCCGAAATCGGCGAAAAGTGGTACTTTTAAGAAACTAATTTTTTCAGTTTTTTTCACTACAAATCTATATCTAAAGTGACGAATTTAGAAATGGTTCAGAACTATAGAAAAAGGGATGCAAAACGAACTAGTCCTATTTGTCGCATTTAGACTATTTCGGAGCTATCGAATAAGGGATGCAGCGGGGGGCTTGTTTACTTTACATAGATATGTGTTCGGCGGCTTTTTTGTTCAAATACGCTTCTAATCTGTGCTTCGCAGATGCTATTTCATAGTTTGGTAATACAAAACAAAGCTTTGTGTTAACATATTAACATCTTGGGGACGTCTGGAATCTAACCAATACCAGCGAGCACCTCTGCAAAGTCAGCTGCAGCAAGGTATGTAAACGTACATTTCTTACAATCATTCAAACAAATTTAATTTCAAATTGAAAAAACGTTTCTTTGTAAATAATAGTTGCGTTCCCTAACTCGCAAGAAGTTGCAAGAGTTTACAGGATTTTACCAGAAAGCGTTCCCGTACTCGGTTCTCTGGCTTCTTTTGCTTTGTGACAGTTTTACAGGTTTCAACCCAGAAAAGTTGGGGAACGCAACTAATGTAAAATCGCACGCGGAAGAACCGAAAATATTGAAAAATCATGATACTTTTTTCTTTCGTCTTTCGATTTTAGAACTGGTTCGGAACTATAGAATTTAGGACTAGTTCAGAACTATCGAAAAAGGGATGCAGCGGGGGGCAATTGACACTTCCTAGGGCATCGTCATGTTAAGTTCGCCAGTTGCTTGCATGCAAAAGAGATTTATCGCGAACCAGTACTGGGTCTAAATGTACTAGAAGCACCCCAGTTCAGAACTAGAGATTTTCCCACAGGGTTATGTCATACCATGTATGTGTGTATGTGTTGTCACCACTGTTATGCTTTGTATGCATTTGTATATGAAAAAGAATCCGAGACGTGCAAAACGCCATCCGTGCCGTGAATAAAGCTGAAATTAGTCAAGAACGTAAACCTACCGGTACGTAAACCCGAGCCAGCTGACACGATCTGTCTTACCAAAGCGCCATGTAAATGAAAACTCAACACCGCAGAATTTTTTTGTAGTTGGAGCCCGTAGCGCAGAAATCTGCGGAATTTAGATTTTTCCGTGTCAGCTGATTTCTCCTTCTTTAGATGGTTGCCACTTCGTCAGTTTTACAGATGGTAAAAACTTTATAAGTTCCTATTCAAAATATGTTTAAAATATTTGAAGTTTACTATTGAATAAGGTTTTTGTTGAAAACTAAGTAGTTTATATTTAGCTAAAATCTATTATAGCACGAAAAATTGTAGTTGAAAGGGTAAGTTTATGAAAAGGCATTGATGAGTGGCAACACTGATGGCTCCAGTAATCGACAAAATTCTGCGTATACAGACTGCGTTTAAGTATACGTTCTGCGTTCTCGACTAATTTCAGCTTAATGCTTCATTTTAATACGGGCGTATTTTAATTGAATTTTTCCGTTATACGTAGTGTATGTACAATGGAAAAATCCATTTCGTTAACATTGTTCACTTGATTTAAATACGAACATTTTTAAACGGAAATCAAGTAAAATTTTTTTATACTTACAACGCGTTTTTTTTCTCAGTGTACTAAAGCTAAAAATTGATATTTACAATGATTTTAGACGTAAAATAAGAATATTGTAAATTTTTGGAAAATGGGCGTAGCCACGGCCACTTATGATTACATGTGTATATCTAGGTATCCGCTCCAACAATTTCTCCCAACCTTAGCACCGTTATTGGCCTTGGTACAACATACCAAACTGCTGAAAATTATAAAAATCGGACAATAACCGCGCCCACGTCCCATATAACGGTAATTTAGAGAAATACGAAATCTTCGATAAATCAGTAAATACTAAAGCTTATTTATTCAAAATTGATGTTTTCAATAAAGCTTTAACAAAAACAACGTTTATGATAATGTTTTGGAAAATGGGCGTGGCACCGCCCACTTATGACCTGGTATGTATATCTCGGTAACCGTTCGATCAATTTGTACCAAACTTGGTACGATTATTTCGCTTATTATTGCAATTGGACTAAAATTCTTCCCACTTTTCATATTCAGTAAGTTTTAGAAATTTTTGAAACTTCGATATTTCGAAATTTAAGGAAGCTAACTTACCAAAAATTTATATTAAAAACACCCCCTTGAAGTAAGTAAACTCATTATAGGATTTTGGAAAGTGGGCGTGATACCGCCCACATCGAACCATTTAAGTTTATCTCATTAAGTATAACTGAACATAAAACCACTCTTCTTAGCATGTAACGGTAGTTTTCAGAAAAGTGAAAAACTATATTTAATACTTGCGCCTGGTATTTAATGTTCGGCTCCACCCGAACTTAGACTTTTTTGCTTGTTTAATCAATTAACGAGTTGAATAAAAAATTAATTGAATTATGCCCAACACGGGAATATATCAATCCTCTAACGACCTTCCAAATTTGATTTTTGCGGGGTTTCTTGAAGTAAGGGTCAAAACGACACTTTCAAGCGGAAGCTAATGGGTTAAAGTGTTCTACGAAAATATTTCCCCATGAAATTTTACTATATATATCAGGGACGTGAACCGGTTTTGAACCGGAAAACCGCTTTTTTCTATTAAATAACTGAACCATTAACCGAACCGAAATTTTCCACAAATGTTTGATCCGAACCGAAAACCGAACCACTTTTCATAAAGGTGCATCAAATTTCAATAGATAAATTTACCCACTTTTTTCTCTTTGTTAAATATGGCAATACCATGTTTGTTTGCAATGTGACAATATCACATGTAAATGTCAATATAATGGCAACCCATCTCATTTGACACACACATGACACATAAACTTGCGCGCTATTGCAATTTGCCAATTAAAAATTTTATAAAATGTCGAATCATCCCGTGCCATGGCGAATTCATGTAAGGTGGTGTTGCTAGAACAGCTGCTTTAATTCGCCTCGGTACACGTATGTCAAAACTACTTATGAGTGAGTGCGAAAGTAAGAGCTTTCTGTCCCTCTTCCTCCTTGAGTGAAGAATAGCTGAAATTTGACATTTGTGTGCCGGAAGCGAAAACAAAACACGAATGTAGTTTTTGTTTTTGTACTGCCGCTACCACCTTTATATGAATTCGCCTTGTCCCGTGCACAATTATTTTGTTTATTGCGAGTCTAATGATAAAAGCGATTGTAAACATTGCGACGTAAAAATGAGTGGAAAACATGCTCAAAACTTACTTCGCCATTTGAAAAGGAAGCACACAGAAGTTTACCAACAAATGCAAGAATCAAAGAAGGAAAAACCAGATTCTAGTTTCGCCCAGGAAAAATTGGATAAATATTTGAAAGCCTCGTCACATATGATAAATATATCTAAAGATCAATTGTTTGATGGATGCGTCGAGCTGGTTACCAAAAATGGTCGCCCTCTTGCATTGATCGAAGATAGTGGCTTTCGGAAAATTATTGAGCCACTTTGCCAGTCATTGGGCGTGCGTGTTAATAAATGTAGCATAAGACAAAAGGTCTTAGAAAAAGCAGCGAAAGTACGTGCCAATATTCGCTCGTGCCTTAACAATCGGTAATTTACTTTTTGTTATTCTGAACTTGACAATATGCATATTATTAAATCTGCACGCAGGTTGTTCTCGCTGAAGATTGATTGTGTCACAAGATTGGACCGCTCTATAATGGGTATAAATGTGCAGACAGAATACTGCGACAATGGTGTTATTATCACACAAACACTAGCTTTGAAGAAGTCCATGTTAAACATAGTAGTTTGAACTTAACTCATATACTAATTGAGATTCTCGAATCGTATGGTGTAAGCCTGGTCCAAATTTGCTCTATTACCATAGACAACGCTGCGAATATGGTCAGTCTAGGGAATTTGGTCAACAAAGAGTTACAAAATATTGATAAAATGAATAGCGACAAAAACGAATATAACATAATAGATATGGAGTGTGAAGATGACGAAAGTGATGGAGAAAATGAGGATGTAGCACACCCACCGTGCGATGATGTCGCTGCTTTAGACGCTAGCTATTATGAAATTTTAATCAAATTTGGAAATCGATTTTGCAGCAAGCGATAATATTACCGTAATAAGATGTGCTTCACATACCTTGAATTTAGCTGTATGTGATTTTCTAAAAGAAATCAAAGACATACGGAGCAAAGTAAAAACGGTCATTAAAAAACTAAGAACTCCGACATTATTGCATCTGCTACGTGCAGAAAAGCTGCGTAAACCTGTTATCGAATGCGTAACGCGTTGCGGCTCCACATATAACATGTTTTTAAGTTTATTGCAGTTTAAAAGTTTTTGTGAGAAAAGCGCAGCTGATATTGCAGATTTGCATATAAGCGAACCAGAGTGGTTGACTATCAAAAGCGTTTGTTCAGTTTTGGAGCCCGTTTATTCAATTTCCATAAAACTTCAAAAAAGAGATCTTGTTTTAAGTGATGTCTATTTTGCATGGTATTCATGCAAGCGTAAGATCGAAAAAATCTGGGGAAAGTATGCCGCTTCTTTTTCTAAATCACTAAAAAAACGTGGAGAAATTTTGCTGCGGAACCCGTATGTTTCGGCTGCTGTTTACCTGGACCCACGGTATCAAATACTGCTTACTGATTCTGAAAAAAGTACTGCAATTGAACACATTATACATGTTTTTAGTCTAAAATTGAAATTGAATGGTATGCAGGCTAATGAAGACTCGTCAATCTCTTCAAAAATCAGTACCGATGAGGAAATTGATGAAATTTTAAAAGAAATAGGGAGGAACGAGACGAAGTCCAAAAATAGACCATTAATAGATAAAATCAAATCGTTTGATAATACAAAGCGGCTTTCAAATAATGTTCATGTTTTGAACTTTTGGAATAACTGCCTAGACAAAGAATTATCTGAATTGGCTCAAATTATATTTGGTGTTCCTGCAACCCAGGTTTCGGTAGAGAGGGCGTTTTCCACCCTAAAATTTATTCTTTCGGACCTACGAGGAAATATTGACGAGGATTTGCTAGAAGATATTCTTATCATAAATCTCAACTGATTATTGTAAATCCGATATTTTATCAAAGAATTTCTACTACTATATATATATGTTTTTATACATATATTTTTTGGACTATTACTGAATAAAAATTAAAATTAAACACATATATGTACATAGCTTTTTTTTGATTTCCGAACCGTTGAACCGAACCGAAACCCCGGTTCAAAGACCAAAAAACCGCTTTGACGAACCAATCCAAAAGCGTAAAAACGGTTCGAACCGCTGAACCGAACCGACCAAATTTTTTATCCGGTTCACGTCCCTGATATATATCTTACCCTTTAATTTCGCTCAGAAATTTATTTTAACCATTTTTCGACTTTTTTGAAAACTACTTAGGCCGAGACTTGAAAACTTTAGTAGGCCAAAAAATAAAAATTCGAGCTAGTTTTTGCTTATCCATCGAGTGTTTCACCACTGGATGGGTATACTTTCAGAAAATTTTAACAAAGTCCGGGCTGGTTTCCGCCGGTGAACAGGGGGATTTGAGTTTAACTTTTTAAGCAGGTGGCCACTCTCTTCAAGCACGTCTAAAATATTTTAATTGTTAAATATTATTTTAAGCATAACACTTCCTGAACTAAAAGCGACTTTTCAAACAGGTGGCAACCCTCCTACATGTAGTTGAAAAATAAAGTTTATTCAAAACCATTTCGATTGATACCCATATTGAGGTAATTTATTTAACTTATTAAATATTTTTCAACATATGGCAAAGAACTAAACCCACATTACACATCTACAGGATAATCCCTTTCATTTGACAACTCATTTTTGGAAATCGAACGAACGATACAGATTTTATGACTTGGTACGTCATACAGGGAGGGACAGCTGCACTCGTAAGCATTCTGCATGAATGGCTTGCATAATGTATTTAGTCTCATACTTGCGAGGGCTGGACAGGAAGTGTTCGAATGTCTCTTTTGAGCCAGGGTCATAGCACCCACGACAGAACATTTTAAGGGAAATTCAATCCTTTCGGCATGTACTCCAACCGGCCAGTGCCCTGTGCACACTGCAGTAAGTTTATAGGTTTCTTCTTTGCTGCTTTTCTGGGTCGTAGAAACCTCTGCTTGGCTTTCGAGTGACGAATTTCGGTAATTGTTGATTTTATCTCCCTGAGCGAGGTGCCCATGTCCACCACGCGGGACACATTCAGTGCGAAGCCGTACCATGGTAGTTCGTTCGCTGCCTCGTTTCCGTAAGTGTCCCCATGCCCCACGACCCATATTAGGGTAATCCCGCATTGATTAGAGATATAGGCCAGATCTCTCCTACAGTGTTCCACTAGTTGAGATCTAACAGAGGTAAAAGAGAGTGCCTCAACGGCAATTTTTTTGTCAAGGGAAATTTTTTGTCAAGAGATTTCGCACCAAATTTAAATGGATGTAAATCAATAAAATTACAATTTAAAAAACAAAGAACTCGCTTTTATTACAATGTGAACTAAAAAGTAAGAATAATATTTATATAGAAATACAGATTTCGTATAAGAGGAATAGGAAGTTCCCTAACTTGATTTAATAAAACTTTTAAAACCAGTCTAAAATAGGATAAAAGTGATTGACAATCAAATTAATTTTACCGGAAAGCAAAACGTGGGGTGCTTGATATCAATTGGTTTGAACTTTTCATTTTCAGTTTAGTAATATCGAATATTGTCAATAGCAGGACTATAATATCTAAGAAGCACCTTTCGCTTTGTTTTCCGGAAAACTAAATTTGAATGTCAATCACTTTAATCCTATTTTAGATTGGCTTTGAAAGTTTAATTCAATCAAGTTAGGGAACTTCATATTCCTCTTAACCCTGGACGTGCTTCTTTAGTCGATTCGACTAACAAAAATCGTGTTTCGCTTCCTGCCTCTATCAGAAGTCTTTAACCTTTTTGTTTATTATATGTAACAGAGAAGAGAAAATGTATTTAATATTTTTTTAGAGTGTTTAAAATATAAAGAACTAAAACTCATAAAATATATTTTCTTTTTTAACTGTTTTTTGTTTGTTATTTAAATTCAAAGTTGGTTTCGACTAACAAGCCCGCAGACAGGGTCAAAACTATAATAACGAATAGAATAACACGTGAAATCAATCGAGGGATTCGTACTGTCATCAGGTAATTTCTGTTAATATTGATTCAGTCAGGCATGCAACGATTAGCTCTCTACAGTGCAGCAACACTTCCCCGGAAGTTTCTGTCGATTGTGGACTGGAAACTCTTCTGCAGACGAGCTCGTAGGTGGGGAATCGATCTACGCTCTGTTAGCTCTACATATGATGTAGGCGTCCACCTGTGTTCTTGGGAATACCGACTGAAATCAGTTTCCATTGAATTCTCAATGAGCTATAGACGAGGTATGATCTAAAACTCTTATACTAATGGATCAGTACAGTCGTCGAAGGAGGATGCTGAGAGTGTGGAGCACTATCTCTAACACTTCCCGCTCGGGCAAAAAAACAGAATTTACCATTTAAATAAATATCTCTTTCAGTGTATTTGCTAATATCTATCCTATGGACATACGCAACTTTTAACGCTTCCTTAACGAAACACGGTAGTTCTGTCACACGGGAATCTAAGCCAACGGTACAAGAGCTCGCTGAAGTGGCATCAATCACAATGGGCCTAACTGGTCTAAGTGTGCCTCTGTAACCTAACCCGGACAAGAAGGATTGGTACCACATCCGGTCTATATTTTGTTGGGAGGTAAACTTTTCAAAACATTACAACCTAGCATAACCTAGCTAATATATGTATGTATGTTTCGGATATAATTTAAATCTGAACAATAGAAACCAACTTGCAAATATGTACCAACACTCCAGTTTAATCTATCAGATTAAGCTTAGATCCATTCAGGAGACCCCGCCATTATCAAACGCAAAATTTATTGAAACTTCGATAAAAGTACGAGACATATTGAAGTAATATCGAGCCCTAACAGCCAAAATAACGTAAGCGACATATTTTTCAACATTTTATTTTTGATGCAGAAATGCATCTAGATGCTCTAGGAATATTTCGCGCATCAAAAATAAAATTTTGAAAAAAATGTCTCTTACGTTATTTTTGCGGTTAGAGCTCGACATGTAGTCGTCCCATGGAAGCTAACTCTTTATTTAAAGTGAATTTGAGGAAATAATTTCACCCCTGAAACTGTACTTACCGAACTTTTAATAAACCAGCGGACATTTAAACTTCTTTAATGCCAATAGTTCCCCCTTAAATCGATTAATCGATTGGAAAAAAGCTCTACTGATTTTGACAACCAAACAACAAACACTAGTTGTATTTGTTGGTCAATTTAAATCATGCTAATTCGTTGCCACATACACATATATACTCAGATATGGTTTTAATGGTTTGTGGCGCGCCAGAACTTCGGAAAGACAGACGTGTAGACTGTCGTAAGTTTACTGATTTTATGCTTTTACATTCGAGATTCGTCACATACTTAGTTTACTTGTTTGTGACTTGCAGCTCGGTGCACTCCATTTATCAACCCACTTGGGCCGCTTGGGTCTTGTTTGCACTCTCTCTAGACAGACACAGAAGTTGCAGTCAAATTTCGAATGCAACACAATCCCGTAGCAGGAAGCTTTCAATATGTGCGGGTATGTATGCATAAATAAATGTAAGTACTTGCGTACATCCATATGCAAACTTGTATGGGTACATGCTTGTAAAGGCAACAAATTGATGATCTGCAGCAATGGCAGGCAGCAACAACAACAACAACAACCACTCTAGAATTGTACAACACTTTGTTTGTTGTATTTGCGTTGATGATAAATTGTTTGCCCGCTTTTGCTACTCCTTATTTATGAAGTGTTTTGATGGATTGGCTGTGGGTGTGTGGGTGGGGAGAGTGAAAATGCGTCAGCGGAAGCATAGCGTGTATGCATGTTTGAGTACCGCCACACACATGCACACTCAACACCAGCCAACATTTCGCCATAAAAACCAGTAAGCATATAATAAATAACCACAAAAAATCGTGTTGGTAAACTTGTCAAAAGCAGTTGGTAGAAAAAATATTGTACAGTGCAGTAATAATATATGCGATTACAATTTTCAATTCGCTGTAGAAGAAAACAAATGCGCGTTGACATGTCGTTAAAAGTGACAAAATAAAAAAAAACCCTAGCGCGCTGCTGTGGAAGAGCAAACAGGGAAATGATTGGATCTATAGCCCAGAAAAAAACAAAAGCAGAAAACGGAAAAAATTAAATGAACTGGCAGTTCCGAATAGTCCGCGCACATCGCGAATTCCCAGCTCACAGTTCCATGGATACCTTTTACATAGTATACATTGTACATATGTATGTATATGCATGCGCACTCACACAGGCGTACATATGTACAAACACAAATACATAAGTACTTGCATATTCTGTTTACACTGAGTTTGCCTCGCTACTTCGACTCCCATACCCTACACGTGGATAGATTGTTGAAATTTCTGATTTACATTTGCCCTTTTTGTTATTGCGCGACACAGTACACAGTGCAATGTGGCATGCCACATGCGCATACACGCACTACAAAATCAAGTGCTGTTCTGGTTACAGCGGCCGGACCGATTGAGTGTCGTAGATGATGGTGGCTGCCACGCCATCACCGACACTATGACCAGCCAAATCGCAGCTATTTTCCTTATTTGCTATGATACGGGTGTTTGTATGTATGTATGTGGTATGTGGCAGTAACTGTTTTTGGTAGTGTTGGTTGTTGTTGATTTTTTGTTTGTTTGTACCGCCGCCACTGCCGCTGCAAGTGCATTGTAAATTTTGAATTGCGCACTTGTTTACTCCCTTTGAAATTTTACGAGTTGCAATAGCAGCAACAACTTCCGCTTTGGAAGAATTCGCACACATAAAAGGCAAAATGGCAATCTGCGCACATAGATCTTGATGATGTTGTTTCGAAGCGGCAGTTATTGTTGGCGTTGTCGTTGTTGTTGTTTGTAAACAATGCTCTAGTGGCCCCACAACATCGGATGCGGTATGAATTTTGAATTAGCCTTTAGCAGTAACTGAAAAGTGAGAACGATGTTGCCAAGATAAACTGTGCAGTAAAGAATTTTAAGAGAATATTAAAAAAAAAAAAACTTGTTGAAGTAGAACAAACAAATTATGATTTATAGTGCGACAGGTCATCAAGGCTATTGGCTCTATTGAGGGCGTAGTCTGTGGGAAGACAAAGTCGAAAGTGTAGGTGAGTTGCTCCGGTAGGGAAACCAGGGACCACTAGAGCGTTCCTCGAGCAGAAGTAATGAGGCATTATTTTTTAAGTTGGACGGAGTAAATTGGCGAATGCAACGGAAATGATTGGGATGGAAATGGTTGCACATGGTATTAATTTAATAAAAATGTGCTAATAAGCGGTTTAAGAATAAGACTTAGATCAAGACCAATACAAGAATGAAAGTGGAGTTTAGTACGGAAATAAGTGAAGAAAAGTCTAAAGGGAAAGGCAAAAATAAAAAAAACAAGAATGCGTAAAGGCAAAAATGAAGATCAAGGTAAATTTAAACAGTATGTATTTTTGTTCAACATGTAGATGAACAAAATATTAAACACAAAGGTAAAAATAAAGATAATTATAAAGAATTGATTATGATAAGAATAAAGATACAGGAAGAAAGATTGAGATAAGGATAAATATAAAGAAAAAGATATTGATACACAGACCTACCATACCTAAATTCACCACAACTTATCTCACCACACCTGAACTCACCACACTATGACTCATTTTCACCATACCTCACGTAAACACTTCACCACTCAACTCACTCCTTTCGATTTGGAAACTACTTCAGAATTTAGACACTTCCGAGATTCACGGGACTGATCATTGAGACTATTTCGGAATTTATACATCGGAATTATATACATCGATATAATACTCAAAAGAGGAACAGTTAGTCCTGAGTGGTACAGAACCATTTACTTGGCAACAGTCTTGGACGAATGGAGGAGAAACAACGAAAAACGAAAAATGGTGCTCCATGAAGATACGCCGAGCAAATGATTTTTAGGCACTGGAACCATCAAATTGATGGGTTGTACGACCGAGTACAATCTCAACCAGAGTCGATATAGGAAACCCGACAGTTACGAACAAACCTATTGTCTTCCCAGAGTTCTGCTTTACATAGAAATTTGTGCTGCTCGGTTTTTGGAATTTAAATAAGTTCCTAGCAAACATTTTTTTTTTTTAAATACATGTATGAAAATATCAATTTTTCCCTTACCTCAAACCTTTAAACCTTTAAGCGTGGGCAACAATGACGTTTTTTAGTTAAGGCGGAACTGAATATGCGCTATCTGGGAAGACCATACCTGTAATACTTATTCTATGTGTTGGCACTATATCCAAACACAAACGCGTGTTAAGCAAACAGTGATACAATTTGTTATTTTCTAAGTTTGCGAATAAAACTTCACACTTAAATTTAAGACATTCATAACAAACATTTTTTGAAGAAAATCCCTGCTACGGCCTTCTTTAGAAAAAATATATTCGTTTAAATTAAAAATAAGCGAAATCGGCCGAATTTGATATAACCCTGCCTGACATGAAAATGTTCTCCGCGATAAGGCTATCAGCCATTTCTAACAGATTTTGGATCGCTTAGTCAAAAATGGAAACATATATATTGGAATTTTAAGAAAGCAAGGCAAATAGCAAGATCGGCTAAAAACGGCTAATATTTTAACAAAACGGCTAAACAGAAATTTCTCCGGCTGTTTGCTATCGCAACCGGCTAAATCTAGCCAGAAAACGGCTAAAATGGCAACACAGTATGGTATTTACACCAAGAATCATTGCACAATTCCAGCGAACGCTTATTTGGGCATATAATCAAAGAAATGTGCTAGACCGCTAAAACTGTGCTCATACTCTTTTTTTATACCCGAGCGCACTTGTGCACAAGGGTATTATAACTTTGTTCACATAACGGTTGTTTGTAACAGGCAAAACGAATCGAGATAGATATAGACAAATGTATACATAAATGATCAGAATGAAAAGAGAAATCGATTAAGCGGTGACTGTCTGTCCGTCCGTCCGTCCGTCCGTCCGTCCGTCTGTCCGTCTGTGCACACGATAACTCGAGTAAAAATTGAGATATCATAACGAAACTTGGTACGTGCACTTCTTTTGGGCATAGGACGGATGGTATTGAAAATGGGCGAAATCGGACAATAACCACGCCTACCTCCCATATAACGGTAATTTTCAGAAATACGAAAAGTGCGATATTTTAGTAACTACTGAAGATAATTCACTCAAAATTGATATTTACAATGAGTTTTAGACGAAAAATTAGAATATTAAAAAATTTTGGCAAATGGGCGTAGCCACGCCTACTTATGGTTACATGTGTATATCTTGGTAACCGCTGCACCAATTTCTTCCAAACTTGGCACAGTTGTTGGTCCGGCTACAACATACCAAATGGCCGAGAATTTTTAAAATCGGACAATAACCACGCCCACATCCCATATAACGGTAATTTAGAAAAATACGAAATCCTCGATAAATCAGTAAATATTAAAGCTAATTTATTCAAAATTGATGGTTGCAACAATTTTTTACCAAGAAATACGCTTATGATACAATTTTGGAAAATGGGCGTGGCACCGCCCACTTATGATCACATATATGTATCTCGCTAACCGTTCTAGCAATTTGAACCAAACTCGGTATGGTTATTGTGCTTGCCACATAAAAGCAAAGCGTTGAAAATTATTGAAATCGGACTAGAAGTACGACCGCTTTTCATATAACGGTATATTTCAGAAATGCTTGAAACTGCAATATTTCGAAATTTAAGGACGCTAATTTACTTAAAATTTATACACCCCGGCTTATCGTGTAGCGGTAGCTTTCGGAAAGGTGGAAAACATATATTTAATAATTGCGCCGGGTATTTAATGTTCGGCTCCGCCCGAACTTAGACTTTCTTACTTGTTATATTTTAAAGACATCGTGTAAAAACATGAGTGAACCGTAAAAAAAATTTAAAAAATTCTGTCGTATTTAAATGAATTTATTTTCCATTTTAACGGAGCTAAATGATCTTATTCGAAAATGATATTAACTTAAGAGTTAAAATTAGAGTTACAAAATAGGACCGATCAAAGGACTTCGGCGTGTTTTCGTTAAACATCTGTTTGAACAAACTTTGTTTCGTTCTGGCCTGCAGTGAAGCTTGCATTCTGTGCACTCATTATAAGCAGGGTAACACCAGGTTTACATCCTCAATTTCGAGCTTATCTCCCTAATCTGTAATTAGAAAAAGAGATTTGTCATACAAAATTCGTCCCTCGTTAATCTGTAATTATGAAATATTATCAGATTTCACCGATAACTTTTGGATGTCCAACCTAGTTTTATCGATTATTTTAGCGAAGAAGAGGAGAAACTCCAAATGTAAAAGTAAACAAAAAGAGACGCTAGCAAGGAAAAGAGGTTTGTAAAGGTATTTTTAATAAAATATTAAGCTAAAACATATTTGAATTGCTTAATCAAGCAGAAAAAGGGATCACGTGGCACAAAGAAGAAACATAAGTTTTCCTTGAGATGTGAGAAAAACAAGCACAAAAAATTTTACGGCTAATAATATGAGATTTGCCTGTGTAAACAGGGTGATTAAAAAACGAGCCTTGATTGAGGTAATATTTATATGTGAACATACTTTAAATGCTGCAATCACGAGCTTTGTTTAGTAATCTTGTGTTTACACCTTGTTTGCTGAAGTTATTATTGTTGTTGGAAAATTGAACCAGCTAAATCATTTAACTCGTTTGAAAACCAGTTCAGCGCGGAGTTGTATCAGAGAGCTTTCTGCTCCCACCAATCAGAAAGACCCAAAAGCTTTAATTTGACACGCCAACGTTCAAAACATTTATATTTTGAAAAAATATTAAAAATTAAAAATGATCAAAAAATATCAAAATTGTATGCATGTCTGCCCGCTAAAAAAGAGGCCAAGGCGGTAATTAGTTATTTCCCATCAGGTCTCGTCGTACGCAGACATAAATAGGGCATACCAATGAAACATTTTGAAGTATCTTAATAATCCGGTGACAGCTAACAAGATCAATGGAAATAAGGTCAATTGACTTTATTTCCCACCCTGGTACAAACTCAACAAAATTTGGAAATAAAGTCATTGACGCTATTTTCTCATTCAAATGAAAATAGCGTCAACAATGCTTAAAGTATGTCGATTCATAAAAAAATTTTGTTCTTACAACCGTTCCCTGTAAGTGTTGTTTTTTAATAGATGAAAAAGGTTATTGCAGTGTGGTGCTATTAATCCATACACAATCACGAACTACCACCAATTGATTTTATTAAAAAATTTTAAATTACTAATATTGTAAAAACACGATGCGAAAAACCAAACGCAAAACGCGGCTGGCATAAATACGAGAAATATTTGAAGAGAGAGTGTGGAAATGTTCCAGAACTTGCAAAACATGCTTCGTTTCCACAAAAATAAAGAGAACACTATTAAATTGAAGAAACAGTCCTTGTCCAAAAACCTCGGAGGAACACTGAAAGAATTCTGTGTTTTAAATTAGCATATTTTGAACGAATTCGGAATGTCTAAGGTGGAAAAGAAACCAACCTTTCTAAAAGGAAACAATTATAGAAAAGTAATTTTCTTACACTGTAAATATTCATGTCTCCGCCAGCAATTTGTGAAGACATCATTTAAAAGCAGCTAAGGAGGACGACTATTTATTAGATGACACATTCAAGCCAATATGCCAAAATGCGGGTACAAACAATAAGTCATTACCTATTTACAGGCCTGTCGAGAGGGAGGGGAGAAAGGGGTGAATCCCCCCGGGCCCGGACTTCTTAAAGGGGACCGAAATATCAGAACCACAACTTGTTATTATTTTTTTTTACGATGTAATTGCTCCTTCGTTATAGGCCTTCCTTCATTATAAACATATTACGAATCGTGCTGATTGTTTGCGAATCTATAAATTAAAGAAAATGATCATATGGCCCAAAATGCTTACGTTTACTGTTGCTTTTCAAAACCCGCTGAAACTCGCTAGAATACAACTTTCGGATAGTTTTTCTTCTTTCAACAGCTGCTTTATATTATCGAAAATCTAATGTTTTCAAAAGTTGGTACACAGTTTCTTAGCTTAAGGATGGAACTCAAGAGCTACGTATTTATTGAACTGATAAAATTAATTTTGAGGTCAATATTTGCAAAAAATAGCTTGTAGTCTGTTTTATGCAATAAGTAGCATGAATTAAGCAGACTTGCGATTTGACATGTAATCCAAAGAAATTATGAACATAATAAATAATTATGAATACAGACTTCTGTTGCTGTGCAGCTGTAAATCATTTCAGAAGTAATTTTCTGCTTAGAACTCGAGCTGGAGCTTACAACTGTGCCAAGATATTGAGGTTTTCCGGGGTTAAGTACAT
>NW_023458557.1:64344358-64355851 GCF_013731165.1 Rhagoletis pomonella
TTAACATAATGGAAAGTGATAAAAATCTAGTTTTATTCGGCATTATAAAATCGTGGCAAAGAAAAAGAACGATTATTATTAATCAGCTTTTAAATACTGATGCGATTATTTGGAATTTGAGCGGAACAGCTGATCTCCAATTCGCTTTGAGTGAGAGCGGTGTTTATACACTCTTTCTATCTGTCTGGAGAATTAAACTACCGATTTGAAATGGAGTGTGAGCCAAAACACTTCGCTCTTTCAAAGCGAATTGAAATTCAGTTTATACATATGTTTTGAATCGCGGCGAAATGAATTAAAGCGACTTATGCATGCGTATAAACCAGTGCCCGCCAAAACGAGAAAAGTCTTAAAATGAGTATGTGTTAGTTATGAAACAATAAATGAGAATGTGTTGGTGGTAATGCACGGAAAAAAATTTCTGTGTTGTATTACTTATTATAAAAACTTTGGTATGTTTTTTTGCCGTTTTTTTCATTGTGCGCTATTTTTTAGATCTAAACAACATAGAAACATATAATGAAAGTTAACGGCCCTAAGAAAGGAAAAAGTTGGTAAAATTTTGTATGTATTGTACAAAATTATTATTATTTTTTTATAATTTAAGTGTGGATTTCTGAGCAAAAAAGATAACGTGCTTCGAGCACTCAGAATATTAAAAGACAATTTCGTTGATTTCAAGTAGAAATAATATAAAAATATATATATCTAAATATATTTATTTTAAAATTAGGTAAAACTTGACATTTAAGAACAATTTAAAATAACGATTAAACCAAAAGATAAATAACAAAACATATTGTATGTTTTAATTGAGGACTAGTCTGGTATTAAAAAAAAATACATAGTTCACAAAGTTCTTTTAATATGAAGAAAAAGCAAGACTTGGTACCTATTTCTAGGGGTGTATGTACGAAAAATTGTGTTATAAAATTTTTGAATGAATATTCATTCATTCTGCTCAGTGTACCTACTTTATTCAACAATAATGCGTCATCAACCTACTTCGCCTATTGTTTGCATGCAACTAAATAAAATTTGTTGCTCTTCTACTCTTTCGGTTGACCATGATTCAATAATAGGAGCGTTCATTATCTCCCAGAAATAGTCAGAAAAAGTCCGAAGTAGTCAGATTTAGTCCAAAAAGCGTTCCTTAACTCGGAAATGACAGCAAAAATGAGAGAGCAACAGTCATTGAGAGTGACTCTCATCAGTCCGAAGTAGTCAGATTTAGTCAGAAGAATTTTTTCTGGCAAAATCCTGAAAAGTGTCAAACTCAACTGAATTTAAATTAACGGAAATTAAAGAATACGCTAAAAGTGAGAATAATCTAAAAAGTAAAAGAAATGAATTTAAATTGGAAGGAGGCAAAAAATAATTGATATAGCAAGTGTTTATTGTGCTTGTGCTTGTGTGAATGTGTTTTGTACATACATTTCTGTTCTTATTTGACGTTAGTTTTGTTGTTGCCATTCTTTGGACTAAAAATTTGGTTTTTTGCGTTCCTTTACTTTTCCTGTTATTCTCTTTTATTGAGCGCATTTTGCTTACGCTCTTGCATTTTGACACTTTTCAGATTTTAGTCCAAAAAGATAAGGAATGAACCTAATACATGGTTGGATAACCTGGAAGTTGTCTCGCTCCCGCATTCTGCCTTAGCCTGTGTTGCCTTCTTTTTTGATTTATAAAAACTACTACTAAAATACAAGGAGAAATAGTGTCTTCGTATAAAAAGTTGAACAGGCAACACTGCAGATATTTTCATCGATTGTTTCGAGAAAATTCATTGTCTTATTGAGCAAATTCAAGTCTGGCAAAAAAAAAATCAAAAATAGTGGAAGTATTTTGAATTACAACAATAATTTACATATTTATTTTGCAAATAGTAGCGTTTTACAACAAGTGCAGCCGTTGCAAGTAAGTTTTGCATGCTAGTATCCCTGTATCCATCCACGTATGGTAGTACAAATATTTATAAATATGTATATTCTCTTGTGAAGCTCAGGATCATTTGGGTGTCCGTCCAAGTTTGCTGGTGCATGTATTTTTAACCGTGCAGCCTTTGAGTTGGTCAAGTGCAGCCTTTGCATATTTACAAGTAAGTATACCACTCCATAAAAGCGAAAGTGGAAATATTAATAAAGGTATTTTCTTGTGCTGATTGTGACTGATTGCAGAAAAAAGTACACAACATTACAAAAAATTAACATTTTTAAAAAAACGAAATGTAATGTATTGAAGACATATTTTTAAAGTTTAACCAATATAATGATTAGCAAGACTGATTGGAGAAAAAAGTAAAAAACATTACTAAAAAATTTAAATTAAAAAAAAATAAATGTAATTCAATTTAAGATATTGAACATGCAATCTTTAAATGCAACAAATATAATACTTTTTAAAAGATTAATTTATATGCATTAAATCAATTGCATCTTTACCATTTGTATAATTCTTCATATAGTCCCATTGAATAAAGGATTTGTTTGAATTCCATTAATTTTGTTAAATATATACTGGAATATCAATGAAACCATGGTTTATTTTGAATATTTGGGAATATTTCTTCAAAGACTTCAAAGATTTTTTTTTGGCAAGAATTTTATGTGAATATCCATTTATTTCATTTTTAATATTTATGTGGCCATAAAAAATTTAAGGCATTGTCTATTGCCTAGATAAGTGGAATCATCTTTATATATTTAATTCAATTTGTATACAAAAACGCATTTCAGCACTACCAGACTACTTACTTTTCCTACTACCTTTACACAAAAGGGGATAACATTGTGACCCGCTTCTCTTTCCTTCTTAAATGCAACCTTACAAGGCAGTCGATTGACACAAATGTCAATATTTATCCAACCTTGTATTATTGAATCATGTCGGTTGACGTTCGGATTGTGTATGTGTAAGAAGCCGATTGTGTACATGTGAAAGGCCGAATATAGTTCGTTTCCCAGGAAAGTGTTTGGCGGGCACTGGTATAAACGTAGTATATGATTCGAATCAGTGATGCCGACGATTATGGTTTTGCTGTGATCGTGCGAAACTTTCAACAAACAAGTCGCTGCAAGACACGGTAAGAATATTTAATATGGATTCGGATGTAGATTTTTTACCCACTTGTAATGGGTACATAATGTTTGGTATGTCATGAAGAAATCGCACGGACTAGAGCTGTCAAACTATCGATAGTCAAGTCCATCGATGTTTTACGATAGTCTTAAGGGTGACTATCGATACTATCGATAGTATCGACCCATTTCATATGTTTTTCTAAATTCATTTATTTTTCGTTATATTGCTTTTATAAATTTGTTTATTTTAGCGGCTCACGGTTGCATTTTAGTATCGAGAAATATTGCTAGAAATCATTCGCCGTGTAAAAAGCCTAAAAGCGATTCCTTAAATTCTCCCTGCAATTTGCCTTTCGGAAATAAAAAAGTTTATTTCGAAATATAGACACTTACATGCAAGGTGCCACTGCTCATGCAACTGCTTTCAGAAATTTCTCAATTTGACAGTCTTTTGAAATATATTGAATTGCCACGTCTGACACGCTCTTAAGACGGCAATGTAATTTCTGGTATTTCCACGGTTAAAATAAAAAATGGCGCTTTTAGAAATAATGCCATGAACCAACTAAATAGATCACCCAGCACAGCAACCATGTATTTGTAATTGCATTTGAGAAAAAAAATAATAGTTGATAACGTCATTTTTTAGTCGGTTGTTTCATTCACGCACATGGTTTCATTCCGTTTCATTCACATGGCGGCGAAAAAATTACGTCACTGCAAAAAAAAATACTTTTTTCTCGCACTCCGTCCTGGATGATCTTTATTCGTACGTTAATGAAATAATGCTGCCAAGTTTTGTTCTCTTTGAACCAATACGTGCAAATGTGAAAAGCGCTAGGAAAGAGAATATGCTATTAATGAAACGATAGTGGCGATAGTACCAGAACTATCGATAGTTATTTCATGTGACCAGACTATCGATACTATCGATAGTATCGTCGATAGTTTGACAGCTCTAGCACGGACGACAAACTTGTTTGTTAAGCGCCATTTCCCCTTATTCCCAAATATTGAATTAATTATTACGTATATATGCCCATAAATAAGAAAAGATGAATTTACAATAATGCTAGAAATCCCTTTTATTTTAATTCAAAATAAGAAGATTAATACAAATTAACTCAAGTATTTGCTTTAGTTTTAATTTTAATTATAATAAAAAAATCTAAGCAAGCAATAAAAGTGAATTAAATTATATCAAAAGGTTAATTCTTTAATATTATATCTACCTATTTACAAAATTTAAAAAATCCCTTTTTCTTATAATTTGCAACTCGAAGTTATTGACAACACACTTTGCATCAGACATGTGAGCGACTTATTCTCTTCATTCTCTCATTGTTTAGCAAAATTGAAATACATATATGATTGTGTGAGTTTTGGCCACCTCTGACCTAGACCCATGAGTTCATGGAGCAGTCTGTATTTTTCCGTGGATAAAAATGTATATTATTCCACTGAATTTCGATATTTGTAACTTTATCATTGCTTAAGTTTTGGCTTTCCTTGCCTGTCGTGGCCGCATGAGAGAGAATACACCGTCTGAGCCAAGGTGTATTTAACAAGGTGGTGTTGGGGCGACAGCTGAGTGTTTCGCCGCGGAGGGCATTACGTCAAAAATTATGTGTTTGTTGTAACTCATACTAATGACAGTATGGATATCTGCATATAATTTTTTAGTGTAATTTAGAATTACTTATATACGGCCAACACCAACTTGGTCTCAGCTTATCGGAGCTCGAATTACTGTCCGGTATAGTTTGTGTGCTTTCGCGCACGTTGCATAAACTAATTGACTTACTTGCCCATTTTCCATTTGCTTGCGCGCCATTTGCATTAGGAATGGAAGTTTTCTAAGTATTAATCGAAATAGAATAATATGAAGATATCGAAAATAGCCTGAGATCGCCAAAGCCAAATAAATTTTAGTCAACACTTGTACAATGAACTTACAGATTTGTAATTTTAATATATTACCAAACACAACTAAAACTTTCTGGAGCTAAAAAAAGAGCTAGGAGCTAAAGCCCAAATTTCGCAGATAAATGGAAAGATAAAGGGGCTAAATCTAGCTCCAAAAGCACCAAAATGGCAACACTGCATGCATACGTGTCCATTCTACTACTACATTCTTAGCATTGTGAGTGCATGATTCTGTAAAGATACCAAGTTTAGTGCAAGATTTATGTGCAATTTCCAGTTCTAATCCAAGTCAATTAAATTCTTGATTATTTTCTTGGAAATTTATTGATTTTTTCATATTCGTTCAGTAAATTCGTAAGCCATGTAAAAAGCACTTATCTACTGTAGAAAAAATTAGCAATAATAAAAGTGCATAGATATGTATGTACATATGTACAACATATATACATACATATGTGTGCTAATATGTATGTAGGTACATATGTACACAGAGAAATACATAGAAAATCTAGTTTATGCTGCATGTGTATGCCCTTCGAAATGTTGAGTTAGCATTTTAGCTATTTTATTTGTGAAAAAGAACAAAAGGAAAGATAAACTCGAAAAATTGTAATTGACTCTATTCCTTCCGTTCTGTTTAAAGCTGCCTCCAATATGTATGCATATGTACATGTACGTGTTAACTTACTTATGCCTAGCCAACTGAATGAATATTTATAAATATTTATGGCTACTCTGATAAATATTCATGCAAATATTTATGAAAAAGCTATCTTTTCTATGAAAGTTAAGTGATTAAATAGCTTTTGACTGTAACATTTTGGACATGCCAAACGAATATTGTACGGTTATAAGAAGCAGAAAAACATACATACATACATACATATGCAAATACCCTGCAAAAAATTGGACTAATCCGGGATGACTTCGGGAGCAATGCGACTAATACCACTTTTGACCTCTTTATATGGAATGAACTGATCGCTTTTGTTCGAGCATGTCCTATGAAGAGACTAATTGTTCCCCTTTATACCCGAACGGGTAGCGACTAGTAACTTTTAAAAAATAAAAATAAAGATTTGCGCCAGCTGAGATTCGAACCGGGGTGCTCAGGTTTGTTAGGCGAATACTCTCTCTGTGTGCCAACGCCGCACAAAAAACTTCATTGACTAAGTGCGTACATATCAGTAAATCGTTAATAATACCCGTTAGAGATGAGTTGGGGACTAATTGATCTCAAATTATTAAATATTAAATATTATTATAATTGACCTCCATTAGTACCCGTATGAGACTAGTTGGGACTAATTAATGCCCAATTGTACCCAATTGAGAGTAATCTCGGAATACTCTCTTTAGAGATTAGTCGCACAATTTTTTGCAGGGTAAGCACTCATTTTATGACACATACGTAAATGGACATACTAGGAAACAGAAAAATGGTGAACTCGATAGCAGTTAGCAAAGCGAAAACTCATAACACATTCGAAAGATCAAAGCGAAGGTTGGACCATTGGCGAATCTCATTTTTTTTTCAATGGGAAATTTCTTTTCTGGCCATTCATAAATAGACAAAGTTTTAAATCATTTCATGGCTTTATATGAAAGGAAGTAGATGTTATCACAATAAACCACTCAGAGAAAGAGCAATTTAAAAGAATTGGAAATTGGGTTAACTATTACTTGGCCAAATTTGTTGAGGAATTAGTTTAATGATTATGATAACCAGGGGCGAACACTGGCAGGGGTTTTGGGGGTACAAACCCACTAAAGGGTAGAAATAATTGGACTCAAACTGCACCTTTCAACATTTTTCATGTTCAGTATCATTTAGAGTCTGAACGTGAACGCGGTGTTACTGATCTATATTTTGAGATGAAATTAATTTACCTATTACCTAAAGAGTGCATTTTAAATGTCGGTGAATCACCAGAACATAAAGTGCTAGGTTTCGAATGAATTCTGTAAAAATAACGAACTATTTTAAACGGAAAACTTCTGCTTCTCAGGCTGCCGAATTTGTACAAATTACAGTGACAGCCGAAATTCATCCGACGAGTGTCAAGTACGGAAAAAATTAAGACGCTCTGGCGCTGAGGACTTTTGTGCACCTGATTCCAGAGAGTAAGAGTTCATTTCCACCAAGCCTTAACTGACTTAACTAACTAACGTTCTTTGAATTTACCTGTGTCCTTAACTGCAGTTAAGCTCTTGGTGGAAATGGGCTATAAGTTTCCGAGTCCCACACTTCCCAGTATATAATGATGACATAGAGAAAATCTTATTGGAATTTTACTAGATAGTATGAATACTACCCACTAGGCTTAGTTTAATTACGGCCTAAAAATGGTAGCTTCCCTAAGTTTTAAAAAGTTTTGACCACCATTGTTTTCAACACAATTTCACAACCCTTTGCATCCCGAAAATCAAGCTTTAAATTCTTGCAGGTTCCGCTTAATGGTGTGTCAAATTTTTGTCGCCGTAAACTAAGCGATAACGAGAATTATGAACATACCGATGGCTGAGTGGAAGATCGACCTATCTCGGCAGCCAGTTCGAAAACGCCCTAACTCAGAAAATTTTTGAACAACGCTCTATCTCAGAAAACTTTTCAAGAACGCCCTACTTCAGAATTTGATTAAAGAACGCCATATCTCGGAATTTAGTTGAAGCACGTCCTATCTCAGCTGCCGCTTCAAAATCGCTCTATCTCAGCTTATTTTCAATGCATTTTCGTTTGAAATAGGGCGTTTTTGAACCGAATTCTGAGATATGGCGTTATTCAACCAAATTCTGAGATATGGTGTTTTTCAATAAAATTCTGAAATAGGGCGTTTTTCAATCAAACTCTGAAGTAGGGCGTTCTTGATAAGTTTTCTGAGATAGGGCATTTCTGAACTGGCTGCCGAGATAGGTCGATCTTCCATTCAGCCATCGATATCTTGCTGTTATTTTTTCACTTTTTCACGCCTTTAAAAATATGAACTTTTAAAAACTACACTAATTCAACAACTCTTGCCTGGAACACGAAAATTATAAAATTAAGCATTATTCTAATTTTTTTATTTGAAGTTTATTTCTTAAACGATTATGATTCATACGAAATTTTTACGATAGATAGGATTATAGGACTATAGTTCTTAAAAGGTAAAGTAATTATTTGAAATCTAAGCGAATTATCCAAAATTTGCACTCCTACTAAACAACGTGAGAAAAGCCATTTGCGAGCAAACGAGGTTTTAGGTCAGCCCTTTAATTTTCATGCGGCTTCTTCAATCAGAGTGGCAAAAATAAGTTGATCCAGGGAATAAGGACAAGTGAAACTACCTCCTTAAAACACACCCAGAGACTTCGCGTTTTGGAACACACGTAACCGTTGGCAGTAATTTCTTTGTATACTTAGGATAAAGAATCAATAGAATAGAATAGAAATATGGAGATATCCAACGAGAATGAGAAGGATTTCAGGTTTTAAAGAGAATAATTTCATGATTTCATGTTTTTCAAGCTTAGAGAAAAGAATGAATCGAAAATCTGGATACTCAAGGGAATTATAACGGGTCACTTCACCTTGAGTGTGTTTGTCATGTTAGGTTCTCGAAAAAAGTTTCTGCGGCTGTCCCAGCTTGCAGTAAAAGTTAAAACCACTCAGGACTTACTGATCGAATCCTCTGCACTTTTATTGAGATGCTACAGAAGGGAATAAATAAAGGTCAACTTCACAGAAAATCTGGCCCAAGCACAGTACTGTTGCAAGCTTTGAGTGGATTTGAGAAAAGATTGCGTTTACACAGTTTCTAACTAAACACTTGAGTTGTATCGCTGTTGGCCTAACCTAAACCAAACCAGTTAGTCCAACTGACCTAAAGAACTTAATGAAACTGATTTAATGACAATATGTAGAGCTTTTTGGTCTATTACATCGACTGAAAACGTGCGATTATTTATGGTGACAGTATACCCAGCCATCTAGGCTTTGACACAGTACGTTTTTGTGCATAAATAAAGCAAATTAAATGCCCAGTCTAACGCATAAAACAAGTATTCCTTAAATTAGATAATAAATTAATATTCATATGTGTATGTATGTATATGTATACTCGCCGATGGTAGTGCTGCCTGGTTTAAGGCATGCCGGAGAAAGTAGGCTGACTAGGAGCAGGCAATTTGCACTCGCTAAATGAGTGGTGCCACTACAACTTACCTGCCTCTTTATATGGTAGACGAATAAAAATGTGCAGGTTTAAAAGTTTGTGTAGTGGTTTCATACAAATGTTTTTATGTAGACGAATGCAATTAGCCGAAGCCATAGGTTGAGCAATGGAAATTACCATATGCTCCTGCCGGCGCTATAATGCACACACACATATACTCCTAGTTCAAATATTGCCTCACATGCATTTCACGAGGCAACTACTTCTTGCACTCAACTTATACGTTAAGTGGAACTTAAATTGTGACTGTCTATCTTATCCACTTTTCTCTTTGTTTCTGCAGCTGTACTCATGGTTAAAGTACCTCTTGCTGGAGTAAATTCAAAAAATTCATGGTATTCCATGGTGAGGTAGGACATGTAGAAAGGCATCAATATTCGAGTATACCTATATGGGTTGCACACGTTACCTGTTACATATACGCTTACGAAGACCATACATGTAAGGGGAATAGCAAATTTATTTATTGCAATTAGGAAGATATACTTATATTGCCCCCGATACTTTTTATTAAGTACGCTGTAATGTCGGACTTAGCTTAAGTGTCTTGATATATGTATACTGCATTGATTACTAACTACACTAACTACAAATATAGAACAAATTTAACAGAGGAAGAAAAAAGTACTGAAAATGTTGGTCTGTGGTGCTCAATGATCTATATTTTATATTATTTTAGTAAATATTACTTAATTGCTAACTGAAATTCAGTATGTATTGATATCATCAGCATGATTAATATCATCAGCATGTATTAATAATATCTTCCCGCTGCACTGTGCTGTGGAATATTCTGCGGGATTGGTTGGCCAAGCGTTTCACTCTTGCATGGATCGTGTACGCGCCGCCTAATAGTACAAATTCCTTTTTCGAGTCCGAGTCCTGGCAGCTTCCGCAGAGCCTGTTGAAAGCTATGCCGATCCGTTTGGCGTTCACGCCCACGGTCTAGTGTCCCGTGAAGCCAGCTGTGCCAGCAAACTGATAAAGGGGTTTCGAATAAGGGCGGATAGATGTGTGTCAGGCTTCAATGAAAATGTTTTTTATTTCTTTATGTATGTAATAGAGCCACGAATGCCATTTTAAATGAATATAACATCACTTAATGGTCAGCCACGACTTCTTATGGTAATGTCAAATGAGCTAACTTCCAATCACCCTGAATTTAAGCGGTAGCCTAGATTATATTGGCTTTAAGGGCATCAGCTGATTACTGTGCCGTGTAGGTGCTACAAAACAAAGTCAAAAAATACACACGAAACAAAACCTAGTGTCGGTTGTGGCTATGGTCGAGTGCAACATGAAACCACGTTCCGTATAGTTCCTGAACCCTCAATTTTTATAACTTTCGTGAGCATAAAATGGTATTAAAACTTTGGTCCGATGTTTGTAAGTACCAGAATAAGAAGAGGTAGCCCCATTAAAATGTATACTTATATGATCCCGTGCCCGTCTGTTTGTATGCAATATATTCTCTAAGTTTTCAAGATATCCGGATAAAATTTGGAAATTGGAGGTATTTTTACAATGTATTAATCATTTGGTGGAACCGGAAGAATCAGACCACTATAACATATAGCTCCCATACAACTGATTGTTCAGATATGAGATTTTTCGTTATAACTCCTCCATTTGTGCAGCCAGGAACATGAAATTTTGCAATACATCCACCCTTTATTAAGAGAATACTTACACTGCAAATTACAAACATCGGGTCACTATAACCTATAGCTCCCATACAACTGATTGTTCAGATATAAGATTTTTCGTTATAACTCTTCTATTTATTTAGCGGGGAATATGAAATTTCGCACTGTTTTCGCTCATTATCAACAGAATACTTACAGTGAAAATGACAAAGATCGGGTCACTATAGCTTATGTCTCCTATACAACTGTTTGTTCAGATATGAAAATTTTCGTTATAACTCCTCCATTTATACAGCTAGGAACATAAAATTCGACTATTTTCACTCATTATTAACAGAATACTTACAGTGAAAATTACAAAGATCGGGTCTCTATAATCTATTTCCCCCATAAAACTGATTGTTCAGATATGCGATTTTTTTATAACTCCTACATTTATACAGCTGGGAACATGAAATTTCGCACTATTGGGGTAGACCTATTATCAAATGAATAATTACCGTGAAAATGGCGAAGATCGGGTCGCTATAACCTATAGCCTCCATATAACTGGTTGTTCAGATATGAGATTTTTTGTTACAACTTCTCCATTTATGCAGACAGAAACATGAAATTTCGCACTATTTT
>NW_023458557.1:64355951-64358353 GCF_013731165.1 Rhagoletis pomonella
TATAATGCCGAATAAAACTAGATTTTTATCACTTTCCATTATGTTAACTTATAAAATGTCAAATGAAAACTGCTGATTTTGTTGCTTTCGAAGACGGTTACTTTGATGCCGATATAAAGCCGTAAGTATAGACACTAGATCGAAATGTATACGGTGTCAATGCGCTTTCAATTAAGTCGATTATTCTGCGCGTATAAACGTAGAAATAGAGTATCATAGAGTATGCTTATGGATGCGTGAAAGCAGCGCAGTTGTTCTCGTGTACGTGTGAAAGCATAAGAGAAAAATTTGGCATACGTGCCACCCTTGATCTAGGTTAATGAATTCAAAAATTAATTAGAAGGAAATCGTTTTTCCAAACGCATATAAGATGCATATAAGTGTTATAACGAATTCGAAATATATATAATTATAATATATAATTTTTATTAAAATTCCGGGAAATGTAAAAACAACCTTACGTCAATAAATGTTCAACTTTAAAAAAATCTAGCTCTGCATTTTAGCTACTATTAGTATTATTTAGTTATTTTTTTCGGCCGTTTTAGCTCCAAACGAATTTTTCTCTGGCAACACTGTATGCATGTTAGAGTTCTGAGACTATTTTGGGTTGCGTGAAGCAAAGACATGGCTCTATTTATGCTACAATTGCCATTTTAGGAGCCACTGAGCTTATATGCAGCCAGTTGTAATCCTGTATGGCGGTCGCTGTAGCAGTGTGTTTAGAGGAGTGTACGTACTTGTTGATCATTTTAAAATGAAAAATAATATGTAATACATATTGTAAAATTTCATTGGTTGACGCAAAAAGAGTTCAACAAAAAATTTTTCCCGCAATAAAGAGCGAGCTACTACTAATCTTAATTTATTTTGCCCGAATAAAAGCGGACCCCAGAAGTAAAAAAAAAAAATATTTTATGAATCAATTTACTAATAAATATATGTAAAAATAAAAAATTACAAAAACTACTTCCGTTTTTATATCGTCAGACAATTTTTAAGGTTTTACGATGAAAATAATTAAAACTCTTTGTTAACAATTTTTAGTTAATAGGAACACTAAAATGACACAAAAAACGACGAGACACGTGCACTTAATTTTTGGTAGCTTTTTTAAGTCCCGAAAATCCCGGGGTTTTCGCGATCTGTAATTTGCAATGGTGGCAATAATAGAAACGCCTTATGTTGACCAGTTTTTGCTATATTTCTTTTGTTTATTTAATATTTAATATTTTTTATAAATGTTTAACTAATTATTATACACATAACACCGTGCGACAGGCCATTTTACACACACAAAAATCCAATATATTCGCAAAGCATGGGCCAAATATATGCAGTAAAATTGCGTTTTTAGTTTTTCTCTCTGACGTCAGAATTTTTAAAAGGACTTTGAAAATTGAATAATATGAAAAAATTTAGTGCAATGTACTTAGGAAAACAATATGGGTATCAAATGAAAGAGAAAATTCTATAGAGAACGGACAGGTTAAATTTTTTGGTGCGTAAGGTATTGAAAATGTCCTTAGAAATTTTATCCTTGAATATCCGTGAAATTTTGCAATATTTATTTTGAAAACATCATATGTTAAGGACTAATATAAACTCGACAACGTCCTCGAATATAGTCATTCTAACTTTATTAGCTTAAAAATATAAAATTGATTAAATGGGCATTTTCAATTCGTCTTTGTTCCCCAAAAAAATTAAATTTTTTAAATCCTACATAATTTTCTCTTTCATTTGGTACCCATTTTTATTCTACATTGCACCGAATTTTTTTAAGTAATTTTTAGAATCTATCATCTTTGAAATTATAAAGTTCTAATAAAAAAAATCTGAAACTAAAAACGCAGTTTTACTACAATTTGGCTCATATTGATTGCTTGGTGTGTTTTGAAATTTTTTTGTTTCAACCTGTTTCAATCTTTTTACTCAGAATTTTTAGAAAAATTCTAGGTACGCAATTTTATAAGTATAGCCTGTTAAATTACAGGAGGATAAAATGCAAGTTTCAAGTGATTAAAAATAACGTTAATTTTTATACCCGAGCGCACTTGTGCACAATTTTAATTTTGTTCACATAACGGTTGTTTGTAACAGCCAAAACGAATCGAGATAGATATAGACAAATGTATACATAAATGATCAGGATGAAAAAAGAAATCGATTAAGCCATGTCTGTCTGTCCGTCCGTATGTCCGTCTGTCCGTCCGTCCGTGTACACGATAACTCGAGCAAAAATTGAGATATCTCAACGAAATTTGGTATGTAGGTTTCCCTTAATCCAAGGTAGGTTGGTATTGGAAATGGGCGAAATCGGACTGTAACCACGCCCACTTCCCATATAACGGTAATTTCGTATTTCTGGAAATTACCGTTATATGGGAAGTGGGCGTGGT
>NW_023458557.1:64358453-64359176 GCF_013731165.1 Rhagoletis pomonella
TCCCTTAATCCAAGGTAGGTTGGTATTGGAAATGGGCGAAATCGGACTGTAACCACGCCCACTTCCCATATAACGGTAATTTCCAGAAATACGAAAACTGCGATATTTTAGTAACTACCGAAGGTAATTCAGTCAAAATTGATATTTACAATAATTTTTTGAAGAAAAATAAAAATTATACATTTTTGGAAAATGGGCGTAGCCACGCCCACTTATGGTTACATGTGTATATCTTAGGAACCGCTGCATCAATTTCTTCCAAACTTGGCACAGTTGTTGACCTTCGCACAGCATACCAAACGGCCGAAAATTTTTAAAATCGGGCAATAACCACGCCCACATCCCATATAACGGTAATCTAGAGAAATACAAAATCTTCGATAAATCAGTACATATTGATCCTAACTTATTCAAAATTGATGCTTGCAACAATTCTTTACCAAGAAATACGTTTATGGTAAAATTTTGGAAAATGGGCGGGGCACCGCCCACTTATGATCACATATATGTATATCGGTAACCGTTCAACCGATTTGTACTAAACTCGGTGTGGTTATTGTGTTTGCCACATGAAAGCAAAGTGTTGAAAATTATTGAAATCGGACTAAAATTACGGCCGCTTTTCAAACAACGGTAAATTTCAGAAATGCTTGAAACTTGAATATTTCGAAATTGAAGGACGCTAATTTACTCAAAATTGATACACCCCGGCTTACCATCCAG
>NW_023458557.1:64359276-64360573 GCF_013731165.1 Rhagoletis pomonella
ATAACCACGCCCACATCCCATATAACGGTAATCTAGAGAAATACAAAATCTTCGATAAATCAGTGCATATTGAAGCTAACTTATTCAAAATTGATGCTTGCAACAATTCTTTACCAAGAAATACGTTTATGGTAAAATTTTGGAAAATGGGCGGGGCACCGCCCACTTATGATCACATATATGTATATCGGTAACCGTTCTACCGATTTGTACTAAACTCGGTGTGGTTATTGTATTTGCCACATGAAAGCAAAGTGTTGAAAATTATTGAAATCGGACTAAAATTACGGCCGCTTTTCAAACAACGGTAAATTTCAGAAAAGCTTGAAACTTGAATATTCCGAAATTGAAGGACGCTAATTTACTCAAAATTGATACACCCCGGCTTACCATCTAGCGGTAGGTTTCGGAAAGGTGAAAAAACATATATTTAATGTTTGCGCCGGGTTTTTAATGTTCGGCTCCGCCCGAACTTAGACTTTCTTACTTGTTTCATGTTAAGATGTTGGAAAATAATGAATATCTAAATCCCGCGACTAATCCCGGGATCGCAAAAATCTAAAAGATTAACATCCCAAGTTTATAAGTGCCTAAGACATTAATTCATTGAGATTGACGATCAAACACTCCACTAAATACTGGCAGGCTAATATCTGTGTAAAAGTGTATGTACTCGTATGTGCGCATTGTGCATGTTTTTGATATCTATTCATGATTTTGCTATTTTGGAGCTGTCGATATCATTGCTAATTAGTATTCTTAAGTACATACATATAGTACATGCATTTGCAAAAACATGAATAAGAGTAGACATGTACATATGTTTCTAACGACATAGTAACCGCAAACATAAAGTTGCAATAGCACGGGATGTGTTCAAATACTCGTTCGTTTCAGTTCGATTTCAATGCTTTTATTTTGCGTTGCTCAATTAAGCGAAAACCAGTAAATATTTCTCTTTATGCTATCTGATCGAAATCCTATGCAATTCACATTGTATTAGTGCTTTCTATTGCATAAATAAGTCCTTCATAAAAAACACATTTCTCTTTTAATTCGCTCAAACTTCATGGAAATGGAAATCGACTAGGGATTTGCAAGTTTCTAATGGAGCAGCAGTCAACTAAATACTATATTCTTCGTATTTAGCAAATGATACTGAATAGATGGCAAATACCCTGATGTTGGCGTGAACAAATTCAGCTTTTAGTTAGTTTAGTTGTATTATAATGAACAGATTCTAAAGTCTCTGAAAACCTTCTGAATCAGTTGAATAATAATGAAAAATTCATAGCAA
>NW_023458557.1:64360673-64370160 GCF_013731165.1 Rhagoletis pomonella
ATATTGATGCATCCAATATACGACCTAACCTCGGAGAAGCAAAAAAAGGGCCCCCAACAATGCAGGGAAAGTTCAACGTCGTAAAGTTGCAATCAAACAGACGGATTCGGCGCTCGACCCTCACACCTGCTGTGAGAGAGCACTCTTCAACAAACCGACTTGCGCGAGCAGTGGAACCACATTTCCCGCTAATTACTGGTACGATCACGAGTGTGAGAAAATGCTTGAAATGCTGTCCGACAGAAAAAACACCCGAAATTTTTAGCAGAGAGTTGAGCGACTTACGGAAGGTTTCAAGACTCTTGTATGAACAACCATGGCGACCTAGTGACCGATGTCCAGAACGTACTCAGATTATGGAGGGAACACTTTTCGACCCTTTTGAATAGCGGAAGCACTTCGAGGTCCCAGTCGATGACGATGGAGTCGATATCCCAGCGCCTGACTATGAAGAAAAGTGCCAAGGCTGTTTGAGCTGACGGCCTGTCAGCTGAGCTATTTAATTAAGATGGCAAGGAGGTAATAAGGTGCATGCCCGACGACTGGAATTCAAGTGCGCTCTGCCCAATCCACAAGAAAGGCGACCCCGCCATGCGTACCAACTACCGCGGGATCAGCCTTCTAAGCATAGGTTCCAAGGTCTTATCGAATGTATTGTCTACCATAGACCAGGTATTCACAGTACGCCGAATCTTGGAAAAGACCCGCGAGAAAATGATCCGCACTCACCACCTATTTGTCGACTTTAAAGCCGCTTTCGACAGTACTTAAAGGTATATGCCGCTATGTCTGTCATACGCCTGTGAAAAATGACGTTGAGTAATACCACCAGCTCTGCTCTGTTGCCTTTCGCCACCAGACGGGGTTTCAGACAGGGCGGCTCTCTTTCATGTGGCTTCTTTAATCTGATGTTGGAGAAGATAATAAGATCTTCAGAACTGAACCGCTTAGGAACAATTTACTACAAGAGCGTACAATTGCTGGCTTATGCCGATGACACTGACATCATCGGTAAGAAAAACCGCGAAGTCTGTCCTGACTTTTCCAAGTTGGACAAGGAAGCAAAGCGAATGGGTCTGGTGGTAAACGACGACAAGACGAAGTATCTCCTGTCATCAAACAAACAATCAGCACATTCGCGCCTGGCACCCACGTCACCTTTGACAGTTATAATTTCGAGAAAGTAGAGAATTTCGTTTACTTGGGAACCAGCATTAACACCTGTAATAATGTCAGCATGGAAATCCAACGCAGAATCGCTCTTGCCAACAAGTGCTGCTTTGGACTGAGTAGGCAATTCAGGAGTAAAGTCCTCTCTCGACGTACGAAAACCACACTATAAATCACTCATCATGCCCGTGCTGGTATGTGGCGTATTAAAATACAGCGGCTCAACTGGCTTGATCATGTCGTTCGAATGGACACCGACGCCCCAGCTCTGAAAGTATTCTGGCTTCACTTGGCATTTCTAATAGGCGTCAGTTGGTCAAAATCGCTTTGGCGGTTACAGCGCCAAAAAGGAAGAAGAGGAAGAGAATAGATCTATAACCTTATCAGTCACACAGTGTTATAATCCCGACGAAATCCTTGACGGTGGTACCGGGAGGGGAACGGTACATGACGGTAGGAATTTTAGTTTGGGTTAAAGTCTCACACGGAGGGGTTAGGCTTTCGATGCTTCCTCCTCGTAAAATAAACATGCTCAGTAAAAAGTTAACAATTTAAATCGACGAATAGTTTTATATCAACTTTTGTGAACTTCTGTTTATTTGTTTTTTGTACAACATATTTACCTTTATTGGTTACAATAATTTTAAGCTATAATAAAAAAAATTTTAGTACATAAGTAAGTTATTGGTTTTGAATTTTTTATTTTGTATGGGCCCCCCCTAAATTTCGTTCTGGCTACGCCCATGAGGGTATTATAACTTTGTTCACATAACGGTTGTTTGTAACAGGCAAAACGAATCGAGATAGATATAGAGAAATGTATACATAAGTGATCAGAATGAAAAGAGAAATCGATTAAGCGGTGACTGTCTGTCCGTCCGTCCGTCTGTGCACACGATAACTCGAATAAAAATTGAGATATCTTAACGAAACTTGGTACGTGTATTTCTTTCGTGCGTAGGACGGATGGTATTGAAAATGGGCAAAATCGGATAACCACGCCTACCTCCCATATAACGGTAATTTTCAGAAATACGAAAACTGCGATATTTTAGTAACTACTGAAGATAATTCACTCAAAATTGACATTTAGAATAAATTTTAGACGAAAAATAAGAATATTAAAAATTTTTGGAAAATGGGCGTAGCCACGCCCACTTATAGTTACATGTGTATATCTTGGTAACCGCTGCACCAATTTCTTCCAAACTTGGCACAGTTGTTGGTCCTGGTACAGCATAACAAATGGCCGAAAATTTCTAAAATCGGACAATAACCACGCCCACATCCCAGATAACGCTAATTTCGAGAAATACGAAATCCTCGATAAATCAGTAACTATTAAAGCTAATTTATTCAAAATTGATGGTTGCAACAATTCTTTACTAGGAAATACGTTTATGATAAAATTTTGGTAAATGGGCGTGGTACCGCGCACTTATGATCACATATATGTATCTCGTTAACCGTTCTAGTAATTTGTATTAAACTCGGTACGGTTATTATGCTTGCCACATAAAAGCCAACCGTTGAAAATTGTTGAAATCGGAATAAAATTACGGCCGCTTTTCATATAACGGTAAATTTTAGAAATGCTTGAAATTTCAATATTTCGAAATTTTTGGATGCTAGTTTACTTAAAATTTATACACCCGCTTATCATGTAGCGGTACCTTTCGAAAAGGTGGAAAACATATATTTAATACTTGCGCCGGGTATTTAATGTTCGGCTCCGCCCGAACTTAGACTTTCTTACTTGTTATTATATGCTTACGAACACTGAAAATAAAATCTGCGTAAATATAACGAAAGCTTGCGTCATTTTGAGCCACGAAAGATTTCGTTAATTGTACAAAACCGTTTTCGTACAGTATACAAAAATATGAGACTTCAGTAGCTTGTTTCTGTAACTTTTCTCTACCCATTATTTCTCTTCTGGTAGAGAATATACGTCATTCTCTACTACTAATTAGCAGTAGAGAACAGGGCGGCGAATTCATATCTCAATTCGCCTTGGTAAAGAATTGTTACAGAAACGAGCTACAGATCTTTACCCTGGAATTCAGTAAGCGGTCTCTAGTCACAAATAGTGACTTTTGGTGGTGAACTTGGATTTTGAGACTATTTGGTATTCAGTACGCTGTCTCACATCTTTAGTCTCAAAAAAAAGTCACTAATTTGTCTGCTGGCTAAGAGCAGGTCTCAAAAATAAAAATATGGAGAAAAAGTTAATTGCTTTCCATTTCATTAAAAAAAACGCGAATATGAAGCGAGGAAATGTGTTCAATAAGAATTTTGTTAGGAAATACACCAAAACGCTTTAATATCATACAAATCCATTGAAAAAAAATATTTTTTTTTAACATTAAAGTCTAAAGATTATTAAAAAAATAAAACTAAAACTAAAATAAAAAAAAAAATCTACGCTCGAGGAGTACTCGAACCCGGACCCTCTCGACCGGCAGCCTAATGCTTTGACCCCTTGGCCATTGCGACTCTTCGAGCGGCGCAGCAAAAGGCTTCCGTAAACGCTGTCAGTTGACTGTCTGTGTTTGTTTTCACCACAAATTTTGGTGAACTTTTTGTGACTCTCCTACTGAATAGCCAAATCATCTCAAGTCACAAAAATGGTCACTAATTGCTAATCTCATATTTAGTGACTTGAGATGAGACTGAACTACTGAATCCCAGGGTTAGAATATTCTAACCCTGGCATTCAGTAAGCGGTCTCTAGTCACTAATAGTGACTTTTGGTGGTGAACTTGGATTTTGAGACTATTTGGTATTCAGTACGCTGTCTCACGCCTCTAGTCACAAAAATAGAAGTATGGAGGAAAACCTTATTTCTTTCCATTCTGTTAAAAAAAAACGCGAAAACGGAGCGAGGAAATTTGTTTGTTCAACAAGAATTTCATTAGGAAATAAACCAAAATGCTTTAATATCATAGAAATGTATTGAAAAAAATTTATTTTTTTGTTTTTTAAACATTACAATCTAAAGATTGTTAAAAAAAATAAAACTAATAAAAAAATAAAAAAACACGGAATAAAAAAAAATCCTCTACGGCCGAGGAGGACTTGAACCCGGACCCTCGCGACCGCCAGCCTAATGCTTTGACCACTCGGCTATTGCGACTCTTTGAGCGGCGCGGGCAAAAGGCATTCGTAAACACAGTCAGTTGATTGTCTGTGTTTGCTTTCACCACACATTTTTGGTGAACTTTTTGTGACTCTCTCCTTCTGAATACCCAAATCGTCTCGAGTCACAAAAATAGTCACTAATTGATAATCTCAAATTTAGTGACTTGAGATGAGACTGATCCTGGGATTCAATAATTCAGTCTCATCTCAAGTCACTAAGTTTGAGATTATCAATTAGTGACTATTTTTGTGACTTGAGACGATTTGGGGCTTCATTTTCGCGTTTTTTTAATAAAGTGGAAAGAAATAAGCTTTTCCTCCATACTTCTATTTTTGTGACCTGCTCTTAGCCAGCTGACAAATTAGTGACTTATTTTTGAGGCTAGCGACGTGAGAAAGCGTACTGAATACCAAATAGTCTCAAAATCCAAGTTCACCACCAAAAGTCACTATTAGTGACTAGAGACCGCTTAGTGAATGCCAGGGTGAATAACTGAATCCCAGGGTAATACCAAGTCCCACCAAAAAGTTAACCATCTTAAATCGAGCTTAACTACATCACTAACTATTGCTGTCCACACTGCGGTTTGAGGTTTATAAAACAGTACAAATGTAGAGAACAGTGTTCGGAGCTCCAAAACTCGATTCAGGACTAAATCGCTGCAAAAATTAGAGCAAAAACAAATCTGTTGTGTTAATAACGATTTAACGATTTTTATGCATAAATCTCGATGCTTGGAGTTCAGGGTTACCAAATCTCATTTTGCCACAACGGCGATTTGGGCGGTTTTGTGACCGGTCGATGGGCGGTTTTGCAAAAACATCAACGATATATTTTTTATCAAATTAAGTAAAGTTCTTCATCCGCCAATTTCTACAGCCATACATCAAAAAATAACGAGGTCACTTTATTGATGCATTGGTATGAAAGAATTACTTTTTAACAGCGAGATTTTGGCTAACTTTTAATTTTTTACTGAAAACGATGGTGAACACTTAAAAAACGGCCCTAAGAGGGGCATAACATGAATGAAAAAAAAAATGGAATTGATTTGAAGTCAAGCGGAGTAGAGGAGTAGATTTCATTCTTTTTCAAAAATCGGAGTAAATCTGATCTGATCTTAGTCCAAACACTAGTAGGGAACAAATTTTTACATTTTAACGCTAATGACCCACAGATGGCGAGAAAACTCAGGGTTGTATCAGACTTTCGACGTGGTTTCGAGTTGGTTAGCTTTAAATCACCTCAGTGAAATGGCTAAGTGCTGTCATTTTTATATGGCGAAACTATGCTAAATCAAGTGGGTTATCGGAATAACCAACTAAGCAGCCATAACTACGTGGTTAGCTCTAGTGGGGACATGGTATAAGAATGTGTTCGTACTATTTACTAAAGAATTACGTATTACTTCTTTTTTTCTGAAATTTTGGTAAAATGCACAAAAATAATTCGTATATTTAACGAAGCTATTTTCGTAAAACCTGCGGTTATTGCTTTTATTCGCCACACTTTGAAAACCGTAGTACGCGTGCGGTGGGCGGGAGAGGGGTTTTGGGTGTTAGTCCCCCTCCCCCCCTCAAGTCAAAGAATAATATTTCACTAATATGGGTCTCGTCTATCTTGACATGTTGTATTTTCAAATGAGCAATATATGTAGCAAGGAAGGGAATGTAAAAAGCAATGCGATAGTATGCCTCGGCGCCTCCGGTTTTCACATTAAAGCGATTCTTTTGGCGACTGCGGTACTTTGATTTCTGTACCTAGGTTGGTGCATACTTCTTCTACGTGTTCGGAAAGCAAATGAAAGTTTTTTCTGCATCTTGTCGCATTTCTTCAAATTCCTTTAAAGTGTCGTCGGCTAAGCTCATTGCTTCTGCAAGATCTTCATCAGGTACTTGTAATTGCCGGCTAGCAAAGCAACAACAATTTATAAATAAGCAAATGCTTGGCTGTTGTCGCTGTGCTAACAGTTTTTCAAACCTTGATAATTTCTATAGATATTCGCACGATACAAATAATTTTTACGGTATTTTCCCCGTGACAAATAAAAAGTTTTTGACAATTGGAAGAAGTACAACTTCGAAAGTCTTTTTTAAACGATTTTTCATTTTGCTACGTTAGAGCCGTTGCCGAGAAACTTATGGATACATATACATATACACAAAAATTGCTCGTTCAAGGTAATTAGAATAAGGGGCAAAATATCTCAGGCAGGCTCTGCCTAAACTATGTATTTGTCAATGTTATTGTGGCTTATTACTATTTAAAATTTTTATTGAGCTTTGTACCCTTTGTACCTTTGTTGCCAGACGTACTGATTTAATCAGTACATTACTGATTTTTTAACTTTTGTACTGATTTTAATTATTTCTTCAATCAGTACGTTAATGTCCAGATTTTTCAAAATTTGTACTGATTTGTACTGAATTTGCTGTTCAAACAAAATACTCTAGGATTTTCTTAAGGTTTTTACATAACTTTGGAACTTCCTTAAACTGTACTGTAAAAAGTAAAAATAAACAAATTTAACTATAGTTGACATGTTTCAGATAATGCTTGATATGCCCAAGAAATTAATACAACAAAAAGATCAATCGCTTTACGGGCATATCGCCGCGATAATATGATGGAGCTTACATTGTTTAAAAAGAAGGCTGACGTTTTTTATCGTGCGTTATATGTGCATAGATTACTAAAAAATAGAAAAAGGTCCACATTAACTGTGATCAACATATGTACGTATGTATGTATTACAATATGTACATACGCTGTGATTAGGTTATAAATATTGCGCCATCTGTTTACCAAAAGCCGAAATACATATTTACTTACGCACACATACATACTTTTTGTCTCCTTCCCTCACTTCCAACGCATGCACGTGTTTGCAAAACGATGACGAAGTGATTTTGTATGGGAAATCATTTATGCCCATATACCAAACGAAAGCAAAACTCTTGAATTTTTGATCAAAGAAAACAAAAACAAAATCATTCCAGCGGTTTTCGAGCATTTTGGTAATAAAAAAATTTGCAAATTTTTTCAACAACTTTTTGCCTTAAAATGCTCAATATTTGTTGAACTTATATAAAATCTGTACACCATAATATTTCAATGCTCCAAAGGACCTATATACCGAACATGAAAGTTATGTCTGCAGATAATAAGCTGCTGGAGCACTTTAACAACACAACATTTCAGCATAGCGTCCATATCGAAGCGCAAGACGTATTTCACGTCGAAATATACTGAAAAGTACTGATATTTATACCCGAGCGCACTTGTGCACAAGGGTATTATAACTTTGTTCACATAACGGTTGTTTGTAACAGGCAAAACGAGTCGAGATAGATATAGACAAATGTATACATAAATGATCGGAATGAAAAGAGAAATCGATTAAGCGGTGACTGTCTGTCCGTCCGTCCGTCCGTCCGTCCGTCCGTCCGTCCGTCCGTCTGTCCGTCTGTGCACACGATAACTCGAGTAAAAATTGAGATATCTTAATGAAACTTGGTAAGTGAACTTCTTTTGGGCGTAGGACGGATGGTATTGAAAATGGGCGAAATCGGACAATAACCACGCCTACCTCCCATATAACGGTAATTAGGAGAAATACAAAATCTTCGATAAATCAGTAAATATTGAAGCTAATTTATTCAAAATTGATGGTTGCAACAATTCTTTGCCAAGAAATACGCTTATGACAAAATTTTGGAAAATGGGCGTAGCGCCGCCCACTTGTGATCACATATATGTATCTCGCTAACCGTTCTACCAATTTGTACCAAGCTCGGTATGGTTATTGTGCTTGCCACATAAAAGCAAAACGTTAAAAAATTATTGAAATCGGACTAAAATTACGGCTTTTCATATAACGGTAAATTTTAGAAATGCTCGAAACGTCAATATTTCGAAATTTAAGGACGCTTATTTACTTAAAATGTATACACCCCGGCTTATCATGTAGCGGTAGCTTTTGGAAAGGTGGAAAACATATATTTAATACTTGCGCCGGGTATTTAATGTTCGGCTCCGCCCGAACTTAGACTTTCTTACTTGTTTTAGCATGAAAAAGTCCAACGTACTGATTTCGCGCATAAGAAATCTGGTAACCCTATTTGTATGTATTTGTGTGTATTTGGAAAAAGCAACAAAGTATAAGCGGTAGAAGTTATAGCAGCTATTTCGGAGATCACCACATCTCCTCATCAGATTTCTTTTTTTAGACTCCAGCAGGGATCGAACCTGCTTCATCGATGTACAAAGTCAGAAGCGTTAACCATTAAGCTATACACACCCCGTAAACTCGTGTTGCTAATTAATTTTCCTTATTTAACCTACTGCTATCAAATGCAGCTGAATTGCCGCTATTTAAACTTGCCAGCGTGGTTGTTATTCTCAATTCTATACATGCATTTGCTTTCTTGTACAGTTTCAGGCATGCTCTTCCTAAACTATGTATTTGTCAATGTTAATTAGCCACAAGTAGGGAAGTATTCCTGAGCCGTATGGAGAAAGAAAATCAGATGTGCAAACTCGTCAAGGTTAAAGATGGTCGAGGACCACCGAGTATGTCACACTACAGCGTAAATTACTATGTTTCGGTCAAATTAGTTCACATAAATCAAGTAGGATCACATGTTCTTTCATAATTTTTATAGATAGTATGTTATTAGCACGTGTATGCGTTTAAAAAGAAACATATTTTTATACCCGAGCGCACTTGTGCACAAGGGTATTATAACTTTGTTCACATAACGGTTGTTTGTAACAGGCAAAACGAATCGAGATAGATATAGACAAATGTATACATAAATGATCAGGATGAAAAGAGAAATCGATTAAGCGGTGACTGTCTGTCCGTCCGTCCGTCCGTCTGTCCGTCCGTCTGTGCACACGATAACTCGAGTAAAAAGTGGGATATCTTAACGAAACTTTGTACGTGCACTTCTTGCGGGCGTAGGACGGATGGTATTGAAAATAGGCGAAATCGGACTGCAAACCACGCCCACTTCCCATATAACGGTAATTTTCAGCAATACGAAAACTGCGATATTTTTGTAACCACTGAAGATTATTCACTCAAAATTGACATTTACAATAATTTTTAGACGAAAAATCAGAATATTATAAATTTTTGGAAAATGGGCGTAGCCACGCCCACTTATGGTT
>NW_023458557.1:64370260-64415853 GCF_013731165.1 Rhagoletis pomonella
CGCAAGACGTATTTCACGTCGAAATATACTGAAAAGTACTGATATTTTTAGCATGAAAAAGTCCAACGTACTGATTTCGCGCATAAGAAATCTGGTAACCCTATTTGTATGTATTTGTGTGTATTTGGAAAAAGCAACAAAGTATAAGCGGTAGAAGTTATAGCAGCTATTTCGGAGATCACCACATCTCCTCATCAGATTTCTTTTTTTAGACTCCAGCAGGGATCGAACCTGCTTAATCGATGTACAAAGTCAGAAGCGTTAACCATTAAGCTATACACACCCCGTAAACTCGTGTTGTTAATTAATTTTCCTTATTTAACCTACTGCTATCAAATGCAGCTGAATTGCCGCTATTTAAACTTGCCAGCGTGGTTGTTATTCTCAATTCTATACATGCATTTGCTTTCTTGTACAGTTTCAGGCATGCTCTTCCTAAACTATGTATTTGTCAATTAGCTCAGAACCCGATAACAATGCAAGATCAAAAACGAATCAATCCGCTAGGTGGCGCAGGAGTCGAAATAATTGTAAAACCGGCACTTTTTGTCCAATTGCGTTCATATTTGGAATGTATATGTATTACTAGCATGAAAAGAAATATCTCCACAAAAAATTTTGCCGAGAGACGGCGCAGGAGTCGTGATATTTGGAAAACCCGTATTTATGATCCGATTTGGTTCAAACAACAACCAAACAACATAACACATAACACAAATCAACATAATTTCCAATGGGATATCTGTCAAGAAAGCTGCAACTAACTTTACAGTCGATATTATTTTGACTATGACTACGGGCCAATCACTTTAATCCCATTTTAACCTAGTTTAAAAAGTAAAATTAAATCAAGTTAGGGAACTTCCTATTCTTCTTAATCGCTATATCTATAAATTATTTTATACTTTTTGGTTCTTGTTGCAACAAAAGCGTGGTGTTAAGTTTTTTTAAACTATTATTTTATTTCATTTTTAGAAAACTTATTGCTAAAAGATAAACAGAATAACGCTAAGGGCCGGTTGTTCAATGTCTGGTTATCTCTACCACTACATTATCGACGATTTCGACATCATGCATGTAACATGTGATCGATAAAGCAGTAGTTGTGCTTAACCGGAGCTTCTACCTCCGATTTGTGCTAATCAGACATTGAACAACCGGCCCTTAGACCTCCTCGATAGCAGATCTTGCAATTAGTCTTTCGGATGACAGAAAAGAGACTTCAAGATAGTTGCCGGAATCGACGATAGTCTTACGAAAGACTGTGGTGAGTTGAAAGACAGTTACCAGAATAGTCCTGTATAAAAACAATTGACAGCGCCCGCCTCAATTTCTCATATAACGCAAAGAAGTTGATCCGATACAAGTATGGCCACATTTTAAGTGTAAGCCACATTTTGGTAATCTTGGGATTCTTGTAAGTCTACGTTTACTCGCTATTATATGTATGCAGATTTTAAAGCACTCCTACGTGCGCGATGACTCCCACTGCGTATACGGACTTATTTACTTTGTGAACCTATAGTTCGGCATGAATTACCCGAGTCCAACAAACTATGCCAGTCGTTCCTCTTCTGCGTAGTGAAGCCAAGTCCTTATCCACCTGCAGTCGCATTCCAGCATTCGCTATCGCCAATTTTGATCGCTAAAAATCTCCAAAAGAATAGCAGGCGCTTAACAATATCCAACATCTAGTGAAAATCCCTACATACTGCCAGATTTGGCAGGTTACATTTTACTTCTGTTACTTTTGCATGTTGCATACTTTTGGACCTCAATTTAGAGAATTTTAGCTATGGAAATTTAGCGTAGGGATTGTCAGAATGCCACTGCTGGTCTCTTCATTAGAGCTAGAAAACAATCGATGTTTGCGACTGTCGATGTTTTCAAAGCAAAACAATCGATGTTTGGGACTGTCGATGTTTTCAAAGCAAAACATCGACGTTTCCTCGGTAATGTACATAAATGTATACCTTTGGGGTGAAATTGTAAACTAAACAAAACCATATTTTCTCTAATAACTGTATTTGGCAGAAATACAGGGTGTGCTAGTGTGTACTGCGTATTTTTAATATATCCCTCATCAATAGGTTTTTATTTTAAGAGAACTTTTTTTTGGCGGAAAATTATCTCCATTAGCAATTTATTAAAAATAATGGCGCATACTCATTGATGAAGTAATGTCGAGTCTAATGTTAGGTGCAGCTTTTTTGACAGAGGCCATTGAAAATTATGTCAGAAAGCTATAACTAGTCCATTTTATTTCGACTAGGAATATGCCCCAATAAGTTTCGAGAGGTAAAACCATGAAAGACTTTATATATATGGTTTTCTTGCGACTTTCGAAAAATTTCCAGCTGTTCAGCATACGCTAGAACGTCCATTATGAGTGAAATATTAAGTGTGATTTTTGTACGACGAGAAAGGATTTTATTTCTCAATTCTCTCCTCAGTCCATAGTAGCACTTGTTGGAAAGAATTATTTGCCGTTGGATTTCCAGGCTGACATTATTATTGGCGTTCAACTTTGTTTAAATACCGGAAGTCGTAAGCTGCTTGAACCGCACGCAAAACGATGGTATTTGGTCATATGCATAGACTTCTGCAACCGGAATCATCTGCCAAAATGTAATTCTAATAGCAAATTGGTGAAGCCATCGCACTTACATATACATATGCTTTACTTTCTAATTATAGAAAATCTCAGTCAGAGCTATCGAAATCTTTGCTATCTCATTAAAAATCCAATGAATTTTAAACTCGAAATTTGCTGGCAAATGGAAAACATTTTTTGCCATCACTCAGAATCGAATTTGCCATTGCTGCCACAATAACAGCCCAATGCATATTCATTCATTTGGGAAACAAGTGTGAAGTGTCGAACACTTGTGTTTCGGCTCGCTGCTCGCGCCAAGAGTGGGGTTGCTGACGGGGTATCGGCTGTTGAGATGGAGTGTGGTCGTTGAGTTATTCTAGTTGGTTGACTTCGTTGCTATTGTTTCTGGCTGTTCCGATTGTTTTGGCTAGAAGCAGCAGTGCAGCATGACTCCTGCTGCATACTTACGTAGATGCAAATGTACATATGTATGTATGTGTATATACATATATGTCCCTCCAGAAAAAAATTATCAATTTGGAGTTAGTTTTTGTAATATATATAACTTGTAGTTACCTACAAAAAGCTAACTTGAAACTAGTTGAAGGTAATGCAGGCATAATCAGGATATTGTTTTCTATAAACAACAAATTTTACTTTGAATACACTTTCTTTCTGCACTTCATAAATACTTTTTCGAATTGAGGTCAAATAAAAGGAAGATCGACATTTTATATTATCATTTTGAAGTTATGTCTGACAGAGTTCGAATATGGGACCACCTACAGCAGAATATGTAAACAAATATGAAATGTTATTAAATAAAGTAAATAAATAAAAAAGTAAAAATAAACAAAAAAAAATTTGTTTTTGTTGATATTTTATGTCCAAATGGCATTAGTTACAAGTTAGTTGACATCAAATGCAGAGGTAACCAACCTTGACTATTTCGCGGCCATCGCCATAGAAATATAGTTAGTTTTCCTCAAAGAAAATATACAGATAATAGTGACCTTTAGTTTTTTTTATAATCAACTTCGAGTTAACTTATATATTTGCCGCAGGGGTGCTTGCAAGTGCAATTATGCACATACATCCATATGTACATACATGTAATCTCATATCACCTATACACACATACATGCACCGTACTTGCATGTCAAGCGAACATAAGTGCACACACTACATATGTACATATCAACCAATTTTTTTTGAATAAAGGCATACGCCATATGGTTAAAAAAATGCACCGAAAAGTAGTTTAAAAAACTGGTATAAGGGTACTCGAAAAAATACATTTGAATGTGCATTTGAAAGTTACAAATTATAAGAGTCGTCGTCGCACTATGCTCAGGTGAAAGTTTACGTTTTCAATTTTGTTCGCTTTCGAATGTGGCTTACAAAAATACATACATATGTATATACGTACATATGTACGTATATCCAAGCTTTAATTTCATATTCTACGTCGTGCCTTTCTATACCTCCGTATTCATTTTATCCTTCGAAAATGTGCTCTCGTGCATTAGTAGGATTTTTTTTTCAGGAACAGCTTGCGAAAAATCTGCTTAATTGTTGTTGTTGAAGCCAATGGTATTAAGTTTCACATGGACATATGTACATATGTATGTAGAGATAAGTGCATGTACTGGCTGAAATTACACCTGTTACGAGTTTAAGAGGACTAAAGGCATATACAAAAAATTTGCATGCTATTGAAATCCTGAAAACCTGAATTAGATGCTCTATGAAGTAAACACATAAACACATATGTACTAATATGTACATACTAGGGATGTTGATTTGATAATCATTATTTTTTAACAACTTAACTTGTAAAAACTGCATCAATATTGGTTGAGATGCTCTCCTACCATATAATAAATAAATGGGTTAAAAACCTACCTTTTCATTTAAACAGAATGATTTCATTAGTAAATAGCAAAACAAAAGACAGTAATTAAATTTATACGCGTTAAATAATTTTAGGCAAATAATCCCGGGATTTTCGGGAGTTAAAAAAGACCGGGTTAACATCCTTAGTACATACACATCTATGAACCTGGCATATTTACCAAAAATTCATTTATGGACTTAAAAAAAAGAATTATTATTTAGTAACTTGTCTTACAATATTACATGCTTACATTAAAATTGTTATAGGAGAAGTTCATCAACATCAAATACGTCTGCTCCGAAAGTTATAGCCCTAGAAACTTTGGGTGACATTCTTGCAAATCATTCTATTCCTTCAAAATAATTAGGTGCTCTAAGGAAGTGAGACCCAATATGCCATTTGCAAGAATTTAAATCAAACAGATTTCACACGTTTCCTCACATCAGCAACATTTTTAAAGTTCTTGTCAAACTTATCAGCAATGAATTTTTTTGCAATAATAACGTGCTTTGTTACATACAAACAGTTTTTTATTACTACTTTAATAAAATATCGAGAGCTTATATTCAATACCCTCAATCTGCACTTTTCACAAAAATGAGATTCTGATATAAAAATGCACCTAAGACTTAACTGTCATCTGTGATAACGCTTGAACAACGCTTGAAAGAAGAATTTACTATTAAGTCCCTGATGGGTTCTAACATCACAAAGTAGTTTTTGTGAAAATTGCAGATAGAGGGTGTTGAATATAAGCCCTCGATATATTTTTGTTTTGGGCAAAAATGCATTTTTTGTCAATATAGCTCAACCAATTTATGGTTCTCTGCAATAACAACACAACTCAAAATATATGATAAATTACCATTCATATTTATAATTGACTTATGTTTACTTATTACCAATCCGTCAGGACCGCAATTGAGTCGTTTGTTAGAAAACCGGAGCTGGTAACTTTTATTGCTTTTTTAGCAATAATGTGTCTTGGAACGTAATTATTGTGGATTATTTGAAGTCATTGTGTAGGGAAAATTGTAAACTTATAAATTATGACTGCCCTAGAAAGATTAAGTACGGATTAGATCGAAGAAGTTACTTTGTTTAAATTTTGATTGATTGTAGTTAAACAAGAAAAAGTCCACATATGTTACTGGGCAACGGCAAATCGCGATCTTTTTTCCAAAGAAAATTAAAAACTAGTTTAGTTAAAAACTGTCACCATGACTTTTCCACCTACCTCCATAAAGTTGAAACACTGTGCAGCGTAAGAACACATACATATGTAAATCAAACATTCATTAAAATTGTTGAGAAATATCCATTACTGGAAAGGGAACAATTTATGCGATGTTTTCTGAAGATTATATAGCACACAAAGAAAAAAGATAAATTTTTACCTAATAGAAAAAATATGAAAAAAGTATTAAAGTTTCTATATTTTTGAGTCTTTTCCCGCTCAGGAATAACATTTGCGAAGTGAACGTTTTCGTTTTGGCTTTGACAATTGAAAGACAGATATCGCTTATCACATAAACTCAAGTTGTTCGAAATTGTCGAACTGGTAGGTTGTCACATCAGTTCATATCAGTTAACATACTAGTTCTTTTCTACCAGTCGTTTTACATTTTTATTTGGTTTTTCTTTGCAGAGCTTTTATTAGACCTCAGTATAAACGCCACCATGATCTTTCTTCGAACCCTGGGCCACATCAGCATTTATCGAAATTGGGAGCCGGTTTCAAGATTTTTGTTGGAGATCATCATCAGGGAACGTAAGGGTTTTCCATCAAGCCACTTAAGGTAGTGCAGCGGTCTTGACTGACCCAAATATAGTATGCTTCCGGTGGTGAAATGCATAGTAACCAGATTTTCTTTGAATGACGTATTGGTTCCGTACGTCATGCGGACTGCGCCCCTCGTGCGGATGGGCGGGAATGGAGGGTAAAAAACCGTTGGGATATTATATAAGAAAAGCTTGTTTGACATTAAATAATTAAATAGGCTTCATGGAGAAATTTTTGTATTAGAAACTACTTAATAAATATATACTGATTTATGAACACAAAGTAGTAAAAATGAATAAACAAAAAGCGACTAAGACAAACACATACCTTTTTCCACAACTGAAAATATTCCGTGCATTAATTGTCACTGACGTCTTCACGCAGCCGCCCCGCAAACCACTCCGTTCCTTCGCTCTTAAAAGGTTGCTTTCGATATTGCTGTTAACGTTGGGAAGCCTTCATTTCAATTAAGCTTTCAACTGTAATTAAATCAAAATATATATTTTAATTTAGCTCCTTTGAAACGAGACATGGCAAGTAACTAGAGCTGTACGAATTGTTACCGGAAGAGTGAGTGTGTGAATGGCCGAATGCCCTATTGACTGAAAGCCTAAATGAATGGGCGGCTAACAACAATGACCCGACGCCAAATTAGTACTGGCGTGCCAGTAAATCTTTCTGCGTACAACAAAAACATTCAAGGAACTTCAGCTTTATAGCACTTCGTTAATAAATTGTTCTACATCCATTTTAATTTACAAGATGAACTTTGATAGAGGAGGAGCTGGAGAGAGAAAAAAAGAAAAGAAAAAAAGGAAAGGTATAAGATGAAGAAGAAAATTAAGGAAAAGTACTGAGATTAAATGACATTCAGCATTTATCAATGGGTGCATCAGCTATTTCAGCTCCTCCAAGCGGCAGATAAAAGCGACACTCACCCATTCATTTAATCAGGGATTCAGGTTCGCTCTTCGGATGGTTATTCTGTTGCTCTGCATACGTAACATGATAAATCCTTTCGTTAAATTTTTTGTTGTTGTTATTGTGCCAATTTACATAAACGCCGAAAGAAGCTTTGATTAGATTTTTTTTTGCATTTTGCCTTTTGCTACCCATTAAATTTAATTATCGAAATTGTATCAACAAAAAAACCAACAAAAACAAAAACAAACAAGCACAGTCAAAGGCAGACATAAGAAATGTTTTAAGCACAAATGTAAGAAAAGACTACTTAAAAAGGACCAAAATGTAAAGAGTATATGAGCTTAATTGGATAACGCATCAAATATCCTTTTCAACACCTTACTTTCGAGTTTATTACTCTGCATGCTTCTATGCATCAAATCAGTACGCTTCACTGTCAACTTCTACTACTCAAACTTTTTATTGATCCTGCATATTAGATTTTCCCTCCTTCAGTTAGTGCATTTTTTTTCTAATTATTCTCTCTGCTACTCTCCACTTTACTGGTAATGACATTTCGACCTTTTCGCGCACTCAAGTGTAGAACCCGCTAAACAACTTCTTTCAACAAAAATTTCTGTACCCAAATCAGTTTTTCTTTTGATACTCCTTCAGTCAGCCACGCGTCACTTGCTGCGAAATACACCTGAATATCTTTGCCACTGCGATACGAGTGTATTATGCTTTGCATCTGCATCTACATACATACATACATACTAAACTCATTGACAGCGAATGTTTGCAATTTTCTAAAATAAATTAACTTTTAACTTTTCGGTATATAAAAAGATATCTGTCGTAAATCAGTTTGAGATTACCCAATTGCGAATGGTATTGCGACGGTTGCGTTTTGTGTGGAAAGCTGAAAAGTTTTAACTGAATGCAACAACAAACACAACACAGCTAGAAATGAAACAAACTACTGCCGGCCACAAAAGTAACCCAGCAACAAAACGATTGCTAGTATATACATACGCAAGTAAAGATATTTCTAGAAGATTTAATTCATCGACAGTGCTTTGGGAGCCAGATTATTAGAGCTGTAAAACTATCGATAGTCATCCCATTCGATGTTTACGATAGCTTGCATTGTAACCAGGGGCGAACGCAGGTAGGGGTTTTGGGGGTTCAAACCCCTCCCGAAATGCCTGCTGAATTTCTCTCCTTGTATTTACTTAATTACGTAAACAAAAGCAATACTGTTTTTATTTCCGTAAAAGTTTGTTACGAATTTTCAACTATTCGCAAAAATCTGCAAATAAAGAACAAACCGAGGTGAAAGAGCACAAGCTTGGAAGCATAACCGGACTAAATATTGATGTTGATAGATAACTCATACGCCATGGCATTTTAACGATATACGTTTTCGACCCCGCGCCCGCACTCACAGACACCATGTATGTATGTATGTTGACTTATACTTGCAACAATGCACTTTCAACATAGGCTGGAATAACTTTAAGACCATAAGAATTGGCAGGCAAACTTGAATTCACCTATATATATAAATGTGAATGTCTGTTTGCTTATTACCTTATAACTTCTGAGCCGCGGCACGGAATCGCACGAAACTTTGCATACTTGTTTGCTTTTTCCGCGGGAAGGTTATAGGCATAGAGAAAAATGGGCAGTGCTGGAAAAGAGGGCGTGGCACCTCCTATACTTACTAAAATTTTCATATTGTATATCTCTTGAAATATTTGTGGTAGAGCATTGGAACTTGCTGTCGAGATAAATAAAATTAATTCCATACTCATGGGAAAAAATTGGCGGTATTGGAAAAGGTGGCGTGGCACCTCCCATGGGCGTGAATTATTTAATCAGCTCTAACTTCGGAACCGTAAGTCACATGAACTTGAAATTTGGTATGCAAACATATCTATAGTAGATGCTTATCTTAAGGTATATATAAATGAGTTTGTAAAAGGAGGCGTGGCAGATAACATAGGCGTGGAATTTTTAGTCAGTCATAACTTCGGAACATAAGTCACATGAACTTGAAATGTGGTATGCAGGTATCTACGTTAGGTGCTTATAGTAAAATATATATATAAATAAGACTGTGGAAGGGGGCGGAAAATCACAAAGGCGTGGAATATTTTACCAGTTATAACTTCGGAACCATAAGTCACATAAACATAACATTTGGTAGGCAGACATATCTATGGTAGGTGCTTATAGTAAGGTATATATAAATGAGTTTGTAAAAGGGGCGTAGCACTTATCATAGGCTTGGAATTTTTTGCCATAGCTTCGTAACCACAAGTCACATGACCCCTATAATTCCTTCTGGCGTGGGGTGAAACCCGCGGGTAAAAGCTAGTTTTCTATATACTTTAGTTAAAATTCTGTTCAAATTTCAAGTCATATGAAGTACGTTGTTCAGCAGCCAGCCCTCCTGATATCAATTTATATGCATACTAGCTTTTACCCGAGGGTTTCACCGCACGTCTTTATAAAAATATGAAAAAATTTTTATGTAACGATGTTATATTTCATTTCTTCTCGAATTTTAATATAGCTGTGATAGCATAATAACGTAGAATAGTTGTTTAGCTGGGGTGCTATGAAATCAAAAGCAATAATAGGTTTATAATAAAATAGTTTTAATAAATTATATAGATAATAGTTGAAATACCAAAGTTGTATTGTAATAACTAAATTTTAACTATCTAATTTCTTACTCTAATATTATTCCGCAGCACGTTTTTAGTACTTCAATGCATCTATTAACATAGATGCATTTTCCAATGCAATTATCATAAGTTTTATTTTCGATAAAGAGTTGGTTTTATTTTAAGGCATCCTTTTTTATTGTCATTGCAAAAGCTAAGTGAACTGGAAACTGAAGTTTTTTAAATTCTAAAGGCATATCAGAAGGAATTAAAGGGGTCATGTGATTTGTGATTCCGAAGTTATGGCTGATAAGAACTTCCACGCCCATGTTATGTGCTACGCCCCCTTTTACAAACTCATTTATATATACCTTACTATAAGCACCTACCATAGATATGTTTGCATACCAAATTTCAAGTTCATGTGCCACGCTCTCTTTTATATATACCTTACAATAAGCGCCTACCGTAAACATGTCTTCGTACCAAATTGCAAATTCTTTCGACTTATTGTTCCGAAGTTTTAGCTGATTAAACATTTGCAGGTCTATTGGCGGTGCCACGCCCCCTTGCGAAATTTACGACATAGTTTCAAATAAGAACATACCTATAACCTTCCCGGGATAAAAACAAATAAGTCTGCCAAGTTTCGTGCGATTCCGTGTCGTGGCTCAAAAGTTATAAGGTAATAAACAAACAGACATTCACATTTATATATATAGATAACAAGCTAAGCTCACAAAAAATTTCAATCGATCTGAAGAATGATGGGTTTTTTGGGCATGAGCTCTCCGTCTAGATGCTCTGGTAACACCACTTTATATACATACATACTTTACATAATCCCTAAAAGTACTACATATATACTATATGCACATTTTGGTTTGCGTTTTAAGGTTTTCGAAGCTTTCGAAAGGGGAGAAGTAATTGAAATTAATTTACATATCTATCTGGGAGAAAAAGTGTATTTTCAATGTCGCTGAATCAACAGAGCAAAAAGTGCTACGTACCGAATGCATTCTGTAAAAATAACGAACTATTTTAAACTGATAAACTTCTGCCCCTCCGGCTGCCGAATTTTCACAAACAGCCGAAAATTCCTCTCACGAGTGTCAAGTACGGAAAAAATGAATACGCTCCGGCGCTGGGAAACTTGATGCAGCTGATTCCAGAGTAAGAGTTCATTCCCACCACGCCTTAACTGCAGTTAATGCCTATGGGAAAAGGAAATTAAAACAGCTCTTGGTGAAAGTGGGCTATAAGTTACCCGAGTCCCACAGTTCTCAGGACGTAATGATGAGATAGAGAAAATCTTATTGGAATTTTACTAGCATGTATGAATACTAACGTTCAGGCGTAGTTTGATTAAGGCCCAAAAATGGTCGCTTCCCTAAGTTTAAAAAATCAACACCCTCATTGTTTTCAATATGCCGGTAATTTCACAACCCTCTGCGTCACGAAAATCAAGTTTTAAGTCCTCTGCGACGGAATTTATATATCCACGTCCTTGCAGGTTCCGCTTAATGATGCGTCAAATTTTGGTCACTGTAAACTAAGCGATAACGAGAATTATGAGCTCCTTGAATGTCCGTGGGCACCGGATGCTGCTTTTACATTTCCGCCTTCGACTAAACGTAATTTGACATTTCAATTATCATGTGTTAAAATGTGTCAAAGGTAATTTTCTACATTTAAATTCAAATGCCATGCTAATATTTAAATTAATATTAGCGGTATTCATCTAAACCGATAGCTTTATCAAGCAGATATTCTTATAAATTTAAGAGCTCTGTTACATGACCGCCCCACTTTTTTTTTTGTATACACTTGCGACAGAGTTACATTGTCTTCAGGTTACCAAGATTATTCAGTGATATCGTTGTAGAAATTTATTTGAAATGTGTAAACGAGTTTCCATACAAATTTTGACAGTTGATTTCCAAAGTTTACACAATTATAATTTTATACGGTTTATAAGGTTTGATGTATACCCTTATTATGTTTCTTTACAGGCATTTTTTCAATGTACCTACGGAGCATAGTCCAACACCATTCCTAGACGCTCCTGATGTTTGCAATCAATCACTGTACCTAAAGGTATAGCGATTCTTGCAGATAGGGCCAACACTTCCTGTGACACTTATTTCCAGTGAACGCTCCTTCTTAAGCTTGAATCATATTTACGAAGTAAAACTGGGGAACAAATATTATATGGTTAAGCTTTACTTAGCATCCACAGAAATATAGAAGTTGCGAATAAAGAAATACTGATTACAATATTTTCTTTTAAGTCGAAGCAGTAGAGAAATGATATTTCACATTTTTCATGCATACATATGTAATAACTCGAATTTATTGAAAAAATATAGACATTTTGTACTACCGAAACGCATATTTGGTGCAACTGATTAAATGAAAAAAAAAAATAATAATTTTAAAACCCCTCCCGAAAAAAATTTCTGCGTTCGCCTCTGATTGAAACTATCGATAGTATCGAATGATTTTAAAATGCATTGACGACGCTATTTATATAAACTTTTTAGTTTTGTTTAGTTCCTGATAAATTAACTAATTGTTATATAGCGATTTTCAGTAACTTTGTCCTCTCTTTTCGATACAAGAATCTCCAAAATTTGACTAACCCTAGTGTCTTCCATCGACGCAGAATCACTAACACCATAGTATGGTTCAACAAGAATATTCAAACTAGTTTTCTCAAATTTACTTACACCCGATTTACATGATTCAAGTACACTTAGGTCTCTTTTTATGTTTTTTAATTTATGCGGTTTTTTAAACAATTTTTTTCGCTGTAGGGATTTTGCTTTTTTGAAAGTTTTTGGGGGGGTGAAATAACACAAACGGCAATAACGCAAATTTGTGTTATTTCCCAATTGAATGTGAAATAAAACAAATTTGCTTTATTTAATTTCTCGTTGAGCAATAAGACCAACTTTTATACTTAACAATTTGAGTAATAAAGCAAAATAGTGCACAAATGTGGGTAGTCACCTAGTTACATTTGACAGAAAGTAATACATGAACAAGTTAAATGGACGGATTTGTAAGTATTAATTTTGAAAGTGCCCGGCGTCGCGGCTTTCGCAATTATGTACTGGTGGCATTATAACCGTTTAGAAAAAGGAAAAATGATAAAATAACACTAGTTCACTTCTGAAACTGCTTTTTAATGTCCAAGTAATGGGAATTATTGTGTATGGTGTTATTGCATGCATCCCACCCATAGTGGAATTTACCAGGTGCCACTTCTTTATTTGAAAATTTGCCTATAAAATGTGACTATAAGGCAGCCGAATGTCAGAAAATAAAGCGAGAAAGCCGTTTTATTACTTCATCGGTTTATTGCGACATGATTAAATGCAAACATTTTAAGGTTTTCCAGCAATGTTTTTAACATATTAAAAAGTATGCAGAAAAAATTCATACAAAAGCGCTATGTCCAATATGCGGAGCAGTTTTTAAAGACGATACTTTTCCTATATTTTGTTAGACTTTTCATAAGTAAAAATATTTTGTGAATATTACTTTCTTCATATGAATTATATCACATTTCTTAGTAAATTGGTCCGCTTCTCGAAGCATTGATCTGTCCTGTGCCAGGCCCAGTAATCAGCGGTTGTGCTGCTGAGTTGGGCGAGCTTTCCAAAAGCTGCTATTTAATCGCTGGTTTTGTATAGAAAATGTTTGAAATAAAGCAAAACTCAGATTTTGGTATTATTTCCCATTCAAAAGTGAAAGAAAGCAAATTTTGCGTTATTGCCGTTTGTGTTATTTCACGCCCCCAAAGTTTTTATTGCTTCTGATAAATAATTTGTCTTTGTATCCTTACGTAATTCATGCTGTGTTCGTATGAAATAGTAGCTTATGTCGAAAGGCTGGCTTTAGTATAATGCAGCAATCGCAGCATACGTTTGCGAATGACTCACTAGCGTTGAGCCGTTGAAGTTTTTGATAAATAAACGTCCAAGAAATAAATCCAATACAAGCAAGTCAATATTCTTATTAAGTCTCATCAAAAAATTCCTTGTCGGTTAAGGAATAAAGCGAATGCCGCATTATACTAAAGCCAACTTCCCGACATAAGCTAGTTACTATTCCATACGACCACAGATGTATTTATTGTGGTATTTTATTTATTTTTGGTTAAAATACAGATACAGTTTTATTTATTTCATTAATATTCAGTTTTGCATGGAATAATAAGTGTTGAAGTGAAGAAGTGAAGTATGTTACACACAGCGGGCCTTAACCCATTAATGCCTGCCCATAGACCCGCTGGTACGATTTTGATGAAATTTTTAAATATGTGCCTGGGAGAACATAGAAGTTGATAGAAAAAAAATAAAAAATTTACATGCGAACACACCTTAGATATGACATGGGTATTTAAATACCCGACAGGCATTAACATTAACTTTGAAATAACTCAAAAAAAAACACCATTGGCTATTGTTTTGACGTTTTGTGCATTATTGACATTTGCCAAATGTTTTTTTATGCACCATCATCCCACATGTAAAAAAAAAACTTATAGTGATATAAAAAGGTAAAATAAACAAGAAAAAAGTGATAAGAAATAAATTGGCTGATTATAAACAATTGTAAGTACACACGATCTTTTTTCGTTATATTTTATATATAATTATAAATATATGTCTCAAATGATTCGTCGGCAGAAAGTTCTCACTGCTATCGAGCTGCAAGCTATTTTAGATAGTTGGTCTGATGGAGATAGTGATGGAGAGGATAACTTTGTCCAACACGCAGACGCCGTTGATATTATCATAACGCCACCCGATGTCATCGAATTTCCTAAGCCATACACCAATAGTCCGCGCGAAACGGTATAATCGAAAGCAACGGAAAATGGTTACTATTGAGCAGCCGTATTTGGTCAACGAATACAATCATCTTATGGGAGGTGTGGACCATTTTGACAATGCAATGAATAATTATCGAATTTGGATTCGGGGAAAAAAGTGGTATTGGCCATTAATAACAAATGCGTTTGACGCGGCTATGGTAAATGCATGGAAGTTACATTGCTTCTGTCGCAAGTATGACAAGAAGCCACCGATGTCTCAATATGAATTTCGAGTGGAGGTGTGTGAATCGATTATGATCAAGTCAAGTTATCATCATCCGGGTAGAACGTAGGCTTAAGGGGCACAACTGGCAATGCGTTACGACCGTATGGATCATTTCATCGGAAAACTTAATACTCGCCATCGTTGTCCGCAATGCGGTGGCAAAACTGAATATGGTTGCTTGAAGTGCCAAGTGAACTTGCATCCCACTCCTTGCTTTCTGGATTACCACAACGGCGTTGAACCAGATAAGAAAAGAAGATAAGAAAAAAATCCTATTTAATTATGCGTTTTATTCACTGCAAATTAAATATAGGAAAAAAAAGACTTTTTGTGTACACACATTGGACTGTCGGGTATTTAAATACCCATTTTTATTTAACCAGGTGTAACGGCCAGGTGTGTTGAGATATCTCTATAGCGATTTTTTCATTGCATGAAGGATACCTGAAGCTATCTGGTAAGGTGAGCTTTTTTCGTTTTTCCCATTTCCCTATATTTGGGAGCGCTTTTCCTAAGCATTTTCCGATAAAAAAAAAAACCTCGCTTTTGGCTTAAAAAAAAAAGTTCTTAACGAAAACAACTGACAACTGACATAATTTTATTTTTTAAGGCCCATTCTTCCTCCTCAATTAAAAAAAAATATAACTTCGATATCTCTTTCCTAGCCCGAGCTAGAATTTATTTAGTGACACCACTTTTTTGGGAATTTAAATACCCATTAGGCAGGAATGGGTTAAGTCCAGGAGTAAGATATTTTACAGCTGAATAAGACTTAACTGTATGTGTACTAATATCATGGAGGGTGGCATGGACGGTATTCCTGTCAAAGGCAGGCACGAGCGTCCTAAGGACTACATACCCACGAACTTAAGTTTCTTTCTTGTTAAGGCCCTTGAGAGGTTGAGGGATGCGCACATCCAATTAATCGAAGTTAGACGAATAGAGGTGGCCCTTGAGAAAGGCGAGTTAAATTTTATATCAAACCCAGTTACTTTTATGGATTATCAACTAAACGCGTGGGCGTACTGTAACCAATGCGCTGGCCGCTGTTGGTCAGTAAGATACTCAAGAACATGAAAGGAGGCCCTGCTGAACTCATAGCCTACGCTACGAGAAGTATTAGTTTACGATTAGCTCACTCATGGGTGAAGTATTACATAAAATAGCATCAGCGCACCCCCAAGCACCTTGGAATAATACTCGATAGTGGACAGTCGTGGCGATTAAACGTGGAGGAGAGCCTTTGTTGAAAAAACGTGTTGGGCTATACTTGGGCCTATTGGATCTTCGCGGGGGGACCTAATATTTTACGTAGTAAACATATGTATTAAGACATACATAACTACTTTGTTTGCATTTGTAATCATCTAGCCATGAACGAACTCAACAGATCACCCAGCACGGCAACCGTGTATGTATTTGTAATTGCATTTGAGAATAGAATTTTAATAATTCAAGGCGTCATTTTTTAATCGGTTGTTTCATTCTCACACATATTTTCATTCTGTTTCATTCACATCGCGGCGAAACAACGACATCACTGCAAAAAAAATAGTTTTTTCTCGCACGCCGTTCTGGGTGATCTTATTCGTTCGTTCATGTCATCTAGCGCTAAGATTTTTAACGAGTACTTTAGCAAAGTGGAAACCTGAATTTGTATCTTTACTGCACCCTTCGTATTATAAACGTCTCACATAACTTCAAACTTGAGTAATACTTACCCATAAGGAAATATTGATAAGAACATGCAGTAGAACTTGGTACGCTGTCTACTAAGTGTAACTACATATTTACATTCACTACGATTTTTTATAATTTTCGCTTCTCTTGGAAGTTTTTGACTGTAAACTCTCCCTTTCGGAGTGTTTCATGATAAATTAGCTTAGCAGCTATTTAGTTATAACAGGCATATGTTCATATGTATGCTTATGTTAAAGTAAAACGGTGATATGCTTGAATATCTGTTTGTAAGTACAGCCACCGAATGATGCGCTGCAACAGTTGTTTAATTTTTGCAAAAAGGCCTTGAAAGAAGAAGACGATGCACTAAAAAAAAAAAACAAAATACATTATAAGCAAAAAGCAATTGCAGCAAGTTGCTGCTGCAACGGCGATTAAAGAAATTGCTCTTTTCATTTTCCAGTGTTTTTGCGTACATACATTTTTTTACTGTTGTATTGTTGAAATTGCGTTCTTTCATTACATTTCTATTGAAAGTGTTTGCAACCCACCGTCATTCAAGATTACATTTCTCCAAGCTACTCGAAGTAGCTCCTTATTCTGTTGTCTGCCTCATCGGCCTCACACCATTTGGTTTTGCTGCCGTTTTCCTTGGGCAAATGCGTTTAACCATTGTGTGCAGGAATCGTTTTGAACATTCCCCAATGGCTAATTGTACCAACAATAACACCCACACTTACGTATATAACTCAGTATATGCGAACACAATTCCGGTTTTTAATTTAGCATTAAGGATTCGCTTTATTGCTAATTACAGTGCGTAAAATGTTGCTAATTGCCAGTACTTTCCGGTTTTGCTTCAACCAGCGGCTTTGATAGCGCATTATTTGCACAAAATTGCAGGAATATGAGTAAGTGAGCGTGTACATATTTGTTGTTTGTGTGTGCATTATCATCTGTATATGTTTGTTTTTAGAGTTGTAGGTGCAACCAATGTACGTATGTATGTGCGTGGAATTGGGAATTCTTTGAAATTAGTGCTATTTGAGAGATTTAATTGATTTTATTCATTATTTCCTGTTGTTATTTACGCATACATCCTGGCGATTTACGTTGAAAGCAATTTAAATGTTAAACATGTAGGTGGATGTTACCGAGATTTCGACGAATCTAAAAGAAATAAAGACACAAAGAGTAATAAAACTTGATGAAAGATATTAAAATAACTCGAAAACTATAAGAGGATGGTTGTTGGAAAAGATGCTACTATGCATACTTTGGAAGACTTTACTGTATTGGACGCTATGACTTAAAATATATTTTCTTAAAAGGAAACCCTATTAGAAAATAAAGAAGAGGGTACGGTCGCACCATCTGCTGCCTAGAAACTCGTCCTGAAGGAAGTCTGTCCTCCCTTCTGATTTATTTTAAACTGCTTGTAGATACTTTTTGGACATTATATTGCCGTTGTTGTTGCTATAGCGACACTATTACGCCCTCCCTAAATCGGCTAGTCTACCATTCGTAAGTCAAGCTCAGGTTCGGTTGGCGGGGTCGGATAAACGGAGAAGCGTGTTAGCTAAGCAAACAGACCAAGCAAGTTTTGGCGTCGGCGGTAGCTGAGTGGTGAGAGCTGCGTAATTAAATTCAGCAAGACCCGGGCTCGATTCTCGGTCAAAGCGATTTCTAATCATTTTTATATTCTTTTTTACTTTTAATTTACTTATATATTTTATTTTAACTTGTTTTATTTGATTTTATTTTCTTTTATTTAATTTCAGAATATTTATTTTAATTTTATATCATTTACATTTTTTAGTTTAATTTTATTAAAACGTTATTAAATTCAGGTAATGATTTAATGAATTCGAAACAATTAAATGTAAATTCTACTGGCAGTGGGACTTGAACTCACGACATCGCGGCTCATGAGGGACAATTGTGATCGGATCAACTGTCCTTTTAATCCAAATTAACATCGCCATCTGCCTATGCTTTAAGACTCCGTGCGATGAAGAAGCGAGACAGATCGGACACGGATCGGCTTACGTTCACACACAAGTCGTCAATGCCATTCTCGAACGTCACAATCTAAATATCGCCGGGATTTTCGGCACCTAAAAAAGACCGGGATCCTGGGATAGATCTGCGAAGGTGTCTCCGTAACTTCTTCGAAGTATTGTGATCCGCAGAAGCAAAGCAAGCGGTAGCATATACTTCAGATATCCATAATCCTGAAGGCGGGAAGTTATCATTTTGCAAAATGGCCTTATTTGCCAATATAACTCACCTACTACCACATATTAAAGTCCCCTAAAGTTTTCAGTTCTGATGGGCGCGTTTATGTACTAGGGATGTTAATTTTTTCGAGTTTTACGATCCCGGGATTTTCGGGATGTCGTTGGTGCAATACCGGGATTCCGGGCTCAGTCCCGCGATTTAAATATTCATTATTTTTCAGCAATTTAAATCGAAAAAATTGCATCAATATAGTTTGAGAAGCTCTCCTGTCATATAATAAATAATAAGTAAAGGAAAGTACTTGTTTTATTTAAAGTGAAAAATATTTCATAAGTAACAAAACGAAAGACAGTAATTAAATCTATATGCATTTAATAAAACTTTAGCATGTACTTATATGATAAATTAACTTAAGGTATGTCGAAAAAAGCTTGATGCAAAAAAAGTTAAGCCGAAAAATTTATTTTCTGGTTCAAAGAAGTTCATAATACTAGTGGCAGAAATAAAAGAAGCGCCTCATTTCGACCAGTTTTCTTTCAATTCCTTTTGTTTATTCAGTATTTAAATTTTTTTTATAAAAGCCTACCTCATATTACATGTAATTAAATGCATATAAGTGTTTTAAGTTTACAGAATCTTTTCTTTAAATTGATACCCTTCCTGTTTTTTTAAGTACATTGCACTAAATTTTTAAATCATTTTGTGAATTACTCATATCTTTCAAATTTCAAGGTTCTTTTAAAAAATCCTGAGTCAGATACAAAAATTTAGATCGCAGAATCACTGTATTTGGCCCTTGGTTTGGCAAATATATTGCTTTTTTATGTGTAAAATTTCCTGTCGCAAGGTATTATATGTATATTGAGCTACACGTTTATAAAAAAAAACATTAAATGTTAAATAAACAAAAAGAAATGTAGCCAAAACTGGTCAACATAAGGCGTTTCTATTATTGCCACCAGTGTAAATCACAAATCCCGAAAATCCCGGGATTCTAGGAAAATAGTCCCGGGAATTTCGGGACTTAAAAAAGAACGGGAGCCCGGGATTAACATTTCTAATATGTACGTATATTGGGATGATATTCTGCCGGAAATTAAGTTAAAGGTGGTATATACTTAGATATATGGTAATGATCCTCAGTCTTAGATTTGCGCTGGTATTCCATTCACCACTTTCGAAAAGTACTTTTTTTAACTCTTAATTAGGAGCATAAAGAAAATCACACAATTTGTCGCATGGGGTCCCGAGTAACCCCAATAAAAGTGTTGAAAAAAGAGTTTTACAAATAAAAAAACGAAGTGTGTATTATCAAACCTAAAAAAAATTAAAAACTTAACTCCGCCAAAAAATTTTACGTTAGTGGCCGCATGTGGTCAGGACTTAAAGAGTAGCGACACATGTGTACACACCGATGTTCTGGCAGTGACTAATTTACGTACTCCGCGGGGTGTTTGGCACCTAGGAAGAGCACGAGCGCGCTCCAAGCACTGCAAGATATTTTTTTTCAACTTGAAATAGCCTTACCCCATGCGCCTAATTAAGGGTTAAGTAAACCGTACTGTGGGCATCCCTTATAAGGTTTCACATATGCGTGCTTGGAGATTTAGTTTTAAATATTGTAATCACTGTACTTTAAATAAAACTTTAAGCAACAATTTGTATGTGTAGATAGTTATGTACATACATATATACAAATATAAGGAAAGAGAGCCAAGCTTTTTAAATTTCTAAACACGTTCGATAAACATAAAACAAAATGAATTTACGCTATGCTCAAACGCGCACGAAATCACTTGCATACACTCGTCTGCATAGTCATGTACAGATGTATATCATGCAAAACTGTACATACATATGTATGTTCCTATTTTTATGCGCACATGTAACATGCATGCGTACCTACATACATATGAGAGCATAAACTCGAACATTTTCAAGCATACTTTCTATTTCTCTGAACGCCCCATAAGAAAACGCTTTGTACTTTTTTGTTCGTGCCAGCATTCACATACCCAATTTAACAAAGTGTCCCACAAACAAGAGAGCTGATAATAGAACATTGAAGTTGACGCTTTACAATCAGCCCCTCCTGAAGGAATTTGGGGATACAGTTGCACCCAAAATATGATTTCCAATTACAGGGTTTAGCAAATTCTCCGGACTGCGGGTTTGGAATTATTTTCCCCGGATTAGGCCTAAAATCTCCGTGATTCACCGAGTTACTGAAAATATACATATCTGTATTGTTTTAAATTCTTAAATACGATAACGCAGCGGCAGTGGCAGTCGCAGTTTTTCGAAATCAGTTGTTTTTTAGAAAGTGTGGTGTCCAATGAAGCGACTCGCAATTCAGCATTGGCAGCTGGCACTACTTCTCAGTTTAGCCCAAATTCTAAATTCACCGCCACTGCTTTCATCGCAGCAAACTTCGTATGATGAATTTGACATAAATGAAACGCAGCCAACTTCTGTATATGTCACTGAAGCCTAAAAGGCAACAACAAACATGTAAACAAACAAAAGGGAATGCCAAAAAAGCAGTAACTTGCAACACAATATTGTTTTTTAAAAACTTTCCTGATTCCATCCTTCCCGGCGATTTCGAAATTAACAGCATGCTTCGCGCGGGTCCCGCGCACATCTCTACTTTGTGCGATGCCCGAGGTCGTCATCCAAAGCAACATTGTAAACCATGGTGACGAAGACAATAAAGATGCCATGCAATCACACTCGTTTGCCACTGTGATAACCTTGAACAACAACCTCATGCCGTTTGGGCTCATGTAAAACCAGTTTTGCAAAAAATATTAATTAACAGACCATGTGTTCATATATTGGACATATTTTCTGATGGACATACTAGTCAGTGTAGAAATCGAAAGGATATCCACGTATCGCTTAAATTCTTAATCAATGAAACCGGAATATCGACAGCTATCTGGATTTTTAGCGAGCCAGGTCATGTTAAAGGACTTTTTCTAGATCATCATTCCCTACTTTCCGCGCTAAATTCAAAAAGATGTATTTTTTTTTATTCCTACCGTAAGTATATTCTCCATCTCAATGATTTTGACGCCTATATGTATACAGTCAATGTTTTTGATTTTCTTCGTTTGCAATTACAATCCTTCTAGAAAAAGTGCGCCCTTGTCTTGATTGGAATCTCATACATTCCTATCTCTAGACTTCTTACATATTTTCGTTATGGTTGCCTTTTCAATAGGAGCCAAAGAAGTTGTAGTTTGAAACTATTTTTCTAAATAGTAATTTAGACTAAAAAAATCTGCACCTTAATCAAAAAAATGTGTCGACATGATTAATATAGTGAAACATCGAATGTTCGAGTAAGTCAATTCAACGTTTTTTTTTTAATGTTTAGATTAGATACTACATAAGTACAACAGGTTCGATCCTAGTAATACTGTTTTGATTCCCCCAAAAATGCCCACGGTGGTGGTTTAGGTCAGCTTAAGCAACAAGAAATAACACAAATAGCTGATGAAGCCAGTATAAAGGTAATAGCGGGTGAGAAGAGCGATAACGGTGAAAGCGATTGCAATGCATCAGCCGTTTTTCCGCCATTCTTTGCATGCGTCAACCGCAATACCTTGTGGCTTTGTCAGATGTCATGACGACCTATATCCAACAGTGAGGAGAAAGTACAGCGCAAGGGGCGATGAAATTGAAAGCCAAGAATATTAAAAAATAGAATGCCGGTGTAAAGGAAAAGGAATTTCTCATAGTTTTAAGGCTGACAAAAAAAAACAATGATTTAAGCAGCAACGAAAGAAGCTATGGAAAATCAAAAGGGGAAAGAAAAAAGCGAAAGCTAAAAAGTGCAGACTGAAAACAACTGAAACGCTTTGCATTGCGAACGTAAAATGTCCAATGAAATATGAGTCAAAGGCCCACCAGCAGGCAGGCATATCGGCAACGGACCACTGGAGCAGACCACTGCCAGTCATACATATGTGCTGGCAGTAACATACATCCATCCATATGTAGATATGTATGTGTATACATAAGCACATGCATAGGCGCAGGATAGGCTGGCAAATATGAACGCAGTGCATACGCACCAGCTTATAAAGCTGTTTGCTATTTTGTACAAATGTGTGCATTGAATTTATGTCCTCACATACGAGCTCGCGAATGCAGGAAGCTTTCAATGAATACATACATATACATACATGTACATATGTACATATATATGAGAATACGAGAATGTGCATCCATTGGTACGCCACGAAGCGTTTATGGCTTAAAAAGTTAAGAAAGTGCGCTGTGAAGTATGCCAGGCTTATGCAAGACAAATGTGCTGACAATGCCGGCTGCCCGACAAAAATGAATGCCTATTATGTGTGTGAATTTGTTTGCATGGATGGTTGGGAATGAGTATCTACTAGAGGTTTACGCCGACAGGCTTTGCGGCGGCGGCGTGGTCAACGTCAAAAAGATTCGGCGGCGGCGGCGACGCCGGCTCGTCTGGAAACGCCGGCGCTACTTCTCATAAGGTAGATTTCAAAGAGCCATGAGGCTACTAATCTTATCATTTAGGCATTCGCCATGCCAATTATTCTATTATTATAATTCTATTTACTTCATTATTGAATTAGCTTTAAATTTAAATATTGTTACTTCCTACTTGAATTAAAATGCTGAGTGTCTGGCGCTGATTGATGGGTGAACAGAAGAAGGTCTGAGGTATATAAATACATACACACACGGATCTCTATATTCTCTACAGATCCGTATGTACTATTTAAATTTAAAGAAACAAAAAATTGTTTAAAGTTTAGTTATTGGGGTAATTTATGCCGCTCTCAATAAATTTTTGCAATAGTCTTATCAACTCGAACCAGAATGGGACTTTTTGACCCACTGTTGAAAAAAATGGCTTATAGATGGTTAAAACTTCCACTAAAATATGAAGCGCCAAATTTTTCTAAGGAGAACCGAATGTAATGAAAAATAATACTAATGTTTACCATAAAGACGGAACTTTAACCCTGTGTAGAAAACATAGCGATGCGAGGGAGCAAAACCTTCCTGGGGTTTGACCACCACTAAGGAATGCTAACGTAATTTTCACACATCCACCTAGTACTTGTATACGTATGTGGGACCCCAGAATAAAATAACTTACGAATGTAAATATTAGCAAAAAAGTGTTTGTTTAAAATATTAAAAAAATACATAGAAAAATCAACTTGTCTTTGATTTATCTTCAATAATTGAGGAGTTAGATGCAAAGAGGCCGCTTCTATTAAAACTGCTTTCTGAGATATTGGAGCTAAAGTTTTTGATGTGTTATAAGTTTCTTGTTGTTGTAGTAAGTGTATAAAAAAGTAGTATTTTTGTAGTATAGAAAAGAATTGTCTACTGCGGAAAAAATCGTTAGATTACCAGTATTCGACCCTAATTTAACTGTAATAAACGCTGTCGTCAAAAAATATGTTACCTATGTTTTTTCTAAGTTATGCTATTTTGGAAAAAATAAAGGAGATCATACTCTTGTCCAGTGGCCCAAATTATGCAAAAAAAAACTAATTTAAAAATGTAATTTTCATTTCGTAAAATTGTGTTTTTATACAAGTAATATTTAGTTCCTTCAAACGATGTATTCAATGTACATACATCATGAAAATTTTGTACAAAATTCCTTAGGCGCCGAACGCCGCCGCCGCCGCCGCCGCGCCGATATTTTCGTAACTCGGTGGCGGCGCGTGAGGAATGACAAAAAACGGCGGCGGCGGCGGCGTGGCTCGGCGGCGTATACCTCTAGTATCTACATACATACATATGTACATTTGTGTAGGGAATGACACATGCATTTCGTATTCCACAATTCTATTGCGGCATTCCCTGTAGGGTAATTCTTAGGCAGCGGTCACACGAGTTTGCATATTACCGACGTGGTGTTATATACAAAAACACTAAATATTTACGCTGAAATTTGTTCTAATTGTTTGATCCTGACGTACGTCTCACACAAGTGAAGGGACCTACACTTTTACGACGTACTACGATACCTTTTTTGTGAAAAAGACATTTTCCAATTTAATTTAAGTTTTTTTTTATTTAACGATGCAGCTGCGTAGTTTAATACCCAAACATAGAGAATTCAAAATTATAAGAATCCCTAAAAAAGCATGTGATTTTTATATTACCAAGACTAGCTCAAATTACTTTCATATGTACTACCTTATGTTTTTACAGCTATTTCTCTAAATCAGTATGGAAGTCTGCACTTATGCTAGGACTGAGGGCGAATTTTCAGTTAAGAAAAGAGAAAGACCGAAATACGTGAGTGCGAAAAGTTTGGAATGCTGGGTTACAGGAAGAATGCCTGAAAGTTTTATCAGAAAGTTAGTCGACTTACGGAAGGTTTTACGACCAGATTTAGGAAACACTTATCCACTCCACTGAATAGTAGCAGCACTGATAGCCGTGAAAGAGTTTAACCCGAGCAGCTGATCGAAGGCTCAGTGTTTCATAAGCCGACTATGACGAGGTACGCACAGAAATTTCAGGTTATGTTGGGATGAGCTCATGCCCGACGGTGGCAACTTACGTGTGCTCTGCTCAATCCGTATGAAAGGCAAACGCGCTCTATGCGCCATGCAACAAGGGATCGGATTTCGAAATATCTGCTATAGGTAAGATCTTATCGAGCGAAAAGCTAAAGCCCACCGTAAACGAACTGATAGGGCCTTAAATAGTGGCTTTACACCCCGTAGATCCACCATAGACCAGTTATTACCCATACGCCAAATCTTGGAAAAAACTCGCGAGAATAGGATCGAAACATACCATCTAATTGTCGATTCAAAGCCGCTTTCGACAATATGAAAAGAAGTTACTTTTTGCGACGATGCTTGAATTTGGTATCCCCCCAAAACTAATACGGCTGTGTAAATTGACGTTGACCAATACCACCAGCTCCATCAGATTAGGGAAGAACCTCTCCGAGCCCTTTGATACCAAATAAGGTTTCAGACAACGTGACTCCCTCTCATGTGATTTATTTTATCTGATATTGGGGAAGGCAATAAAAGCCGCAGAACTGAGCAGCTCAGCTAAAAGTTTTTACAAGAGCGTTTATATGCTATCGTAATAACTTTAGCTTCGAAATCCAATGGAGAAATACTTCTGCCAACAAGCGCTTCTTTGGACTGCATAGCCAGTTGAGAAGTAAAGTCCTCGCTTATCGTCCAAAATCAAACTGACACTGTTAAAGGGAATTCAACTCATACATTTCATAATCTATTTAGAATCAAGCGGAACAGGCTGGGTAAATACCCGTGTAGATGCAGGTACTTTAAAGCTAGCCTGGTGTATTGGGTAATATTTCTATGAATTTTTTAACAGCAATGTATGCTACTATCAGTTTTGATGTACCCTGCAAACCATTTCGTTAAGATTTCGGGAGGTCTGGTTTGCAGCGTAATTTTGAGTTTCTGTACTCTTCAAACATTTGTTTATTGGACATTTTTGAAGTGATTGTGATTGCGTTTGAGAGTTGTAAACAATACACGTAATTATAATGGAGTATATGGTAAACTGTTGGTTGGTAAAGTTCATTTAATTTTTTCGCTTTTGTCGGGAGAAACTTAACGTACTTAAGGTAAACAAATTTTCAAAGCTGTACCTTTTTTCGGTAATCCTGGCGTCTGATGTGTGAACTCTATACAACATAGCTGGGCAAAACGCTACTCGCGAGTAGCGTCTGCGTCGCAGCGCTTATACGTATACAGAAACGACGCAGGGAATTTCAATTCAGTCTGCTTTCAGATTTCATGAGAGTAACACTATGCTTCGCCGTTGAATATTTTTATTCGTAATTTTAGCGCGTGGTTGCCACCTATATATGTAACAATGCCCAAAATGTCTGAGTATGAGTGCCAATTACAGTTTTTGGTTTTAAAAAAAGCTAATAATGCCCAATGCTTGTTGTGTGGTAATACGACCATTAACCATAAACAAATGAAAAAAACGCTCCACTCGGTGCAATTATAGAAAAGTGCTTCTCAGCGCGACGCACTAGGGCACACATTGCATACTTTATTTTATAATATTTTTTTTATCAAAAGAAATCGATAGAGAAATGTAAATGCTGGTTTATGCCCAAAAATACTTAATGAATAATATTTATAAGTTATACTCTATTTTTAAGACTAAATACCTACTTATATGAAACAAGTAATTTTTAGCAAGAAAAAAACCGACTTCAACTCTCATATAAAAAAAAAAAATATATATATATATCTCACGATCCACTGATCGGATCTTAACCAGATTAGTATGGGACCACCTCTGAATTATCGAAATCGGTTGACGTGGTCCAAACTTATGCGGTAACATACATAAAAAAAAAAAAAAAAAAAAGATTCCGACGAACTGATAACCTCCTCCTTTTTTGGAAGTCGGTAAAAAAATAAGACCTAAACACCGTAACCATCTGGCCGGTCAGCATATAAAAGAATTTGTTCTAATAAAACGGAGCCCAGGTATTATACAAATGAGTTTACCTAATTTAAGTTTTTTTAAATTATACAAGTACTAAATTTTTCTTATGCAAAAGGTTGTATAAACTAATAGTATTAGTTACTAAAAACTTCCAAGGTTCATTATTACACTATAGGTATAAGCAAAATAGGCCAAAATACCCATGCACGAAAAATACCACTTTTAGTACATTTATAAAAAATGCGGCAACCATAACTGAGCGCGACGCACTAATACCATGACAAAATGAGACTGTGTTGGTGTGCCCAGCTATGCTATACAATCTGGGTCTTATAAGTAAAAGAAGTTTAGGAAATGTAATTCGTTAGTAAAACCAGAAAGAACTTAAAGGTTGATTTGAGTACCTATTCGAAGTGAATTCGTGGTTGTTTTCATTTCAAGCTATCAAGATCTTTTTTGTAATATTTTCTTGTAAGCGAGCGACAAAATAACGCTCAACTCGGGTAAAATTTCTTTTTAGCTACTTAAGCAACCCTGATGGTAGCTGGCAAGAAACATGTGATTAGTACAACGGGATTTAGGCACAAAAAACAATAGAAATTTGTAATTATGCGAGGTATTTGCGTAATATATATACTTATTTAAAATATAAATAATGTACACATATACGAAAACAAGAATTTCTCTCTCCACTTTCCCATTAACAATTCACAATAGAGCAGTTTTTTCACTTAACAACACTACTCTTCCGGTCGCTTATTTTTTAACCGACCTGTCGGAACTCGGATAAATAGCCGAGTTTGTGTTGTTGCTTTGTATGTATTTCGTCATTTAAGCGAGTGTTCTTTTGTAGCTCGGTTGCAAAAGAATGTACCTATAAACACTATTTGTTTCTAAAATTGCTGTTGTACCCTACAGGGTATTCAAACGTGTGTTTGAATTTGTGCTAACATGAAAAATGTTTCTGCCACAATTGCCAAGTGTCAGGTGTGTATTAGATAGTGGCCTGCCGCTTTTATACTAGATATTTCGCAGTTGTAAGAAAGCCACAAATTTCTCAGTTGGGATTGTCAAATTCAGCAGTCGTCAAAATCAACCGCACCGTAGGTAGGAGCTTAAAAAATCTACATGAAAAATATTCTATGATACATAGTTAAGGATACACTCGTTATGCTTTTAAACAAAATGAAATTACTAAAGTCAAAAGAAGGCATGTTTTTTTAGAAATATGTGGTATTTGAATACATATGCATGTGTATGTAAAAGCTAATAAATAAATTTTCAAATACTATGAAATTTGCATGGACTGAGTAAATTAAGATGTCTTGTTTTTTGTGAACGAATTTCCGCCATGTAGCTTCGAAAGCGTAAAACAAACTTGCTTACAGAAATACCACAACGAATAAAATTGTCCATCTTACTTTTATCATACTATTATCTATTGTACTATTGAAATATTAAAATTAAATTGTGCGTATTATTCATAGTACGCCGCACTAAAAATCTATTTTAATCGCAAATTAAATTGCGAGAGCATATCATTAAAATTTTTAAGAGGTGTCTGTTTTCTTATATGTATTTTAAAGGTTTATTTACAGCCGAAGAAAAAGTAAGAAAAAACAAGTAAGAAAGTCTAAGTTCGGGCGGAGCCGAACATTAAATACCCGGCGCAAGTATTAAATATATGTTTTTTCACCTTTCCGAAACCTACCGCTAGATGGTAAGCCGGGGTGCATCAATTTTGAGTAAATTAGCGTCCTTCAATTTCGAAATATTGAAGTTTCAAGCATTTCTGAAATTTACCGTTATATGATAAGCTGCCGCAATTTTACTCCGATTTCAATAATTTTCAACGTATTGCTTTTACGTGGCAAGCACAGAAAGTCTAAGTTCGGGTGGAGCCGAACATTAAATACCCGGCGCAAATATTAAGTATATGTTTTTCACCTTTCCGAAAGCTACCGCTAGATGGTAAGCCGGGGTGTATCAATTTTGAGTAAATTAGCGTCCTTAAATTTCGAAATATTGCAGTTTCAAGCATTTATGAAATTTACCGTTATATGAAAAGCGGCCGTAATTTAAGTCCGATTTCAATAATTTTCAACGTTTTGCTTTTATGTGGCAAGCACAACAAAAATACCGAGTTTGGTACAAATCGATAGAACGGTTACCGATATACATATATGTGATACTAAGTGGGCGCTGCCACGCCCATTTTCCAAAATTTAACCATAAAAGTATTTCTTGGTAAAGAATTGTTGAAAGCATCAATTTCGAATAAATTAGCTTTAATATTTACTGATTTATCGAAGATTTTGTATTTCTCTAAATTACCGTTATATGGGATGTAGGCGTGGTTATTTTCCGATTTTTTAAATTTTCGGCCATTTAGTATGCTGTACCAAGGCCAACAACTGTGCCAAGTTTTGAAGAAATTGGTGCATCGGTTACCAAGATATACACATGTAACCATAAATAGGCGAGGCTACGCCCATTTTCCAAAACTTTATAATATTTTTATTTTTCGTCTGAAAATTATTGTAAATATCAATTTTGAGTGAATAATCGTCGGTAGTTACTAAACTATCGCAGATTTCGTATTTCCGAAAATTACCGTTATATGGGAAGTGGGCGTGGTTACAATCCGATTTCGCCCATTTTCAATACCAACCTACCTTGGATTAACAGAAACCTACATACCAAATTTTGTTGAGATATCTCAATTTTTGCTCGAGTTATCGTGTACACGGACGGACGGACAGACGGACAGGCAGAAGACAGACGGACGGACAGACAGACATGGCTTAATCGATTTCTCTATTCATTCTGAGCATTTATGTATACATTTGTCTATATCTCTCTCGATTCGTTTTGGCTGTTACAAACAACCGTTATGTGAACAAAATTAATATACCCTTGTGCACAAGAGCGCTCGGGTATAACTAGCGATTTATCGAGTTTTTTCATCGGGTCTTTGACTTATCACATTCGATCGTTACGTACTTTTTACCAAATTAACTCTATATAACTCTCGTTATAACTAGACGTTGAACATTTGTGTTTGAAGGGTCCCAAATATCGATTTTAGACAGCGGAAGAAGGTAGACGTAGGCGAACAGTTTTATATGTAGCAGAAGTGTTTAACGAAGGATCCAAAGTATATCCCTATGAAAAAAATTTTGCCCGAAAAGGCCCGCCAAGCAAACATAATAACTGTAATTTTAAAATTTGTTTTAGTTTTAGTTGAAATTCTGACTCAATCTAATGCCGATGTCTATGAGACATCGAAACAATTGTAATAAAATTTCAATAAATTATTAAATGACTATAAGGTGTTTTTTCGTGTTTTAATTCAATTGATTATATAACATTGTGCTTATATGAAGTAACCACTTTGTTTTGGCTTGGCATCGCTTCATATTACTACGGCATGCCGCGACAGACCAGGTAGTTAAGAGGAATATCCTAAGTTTGATGCCAAGAAAAGCGAATTCATCAAACTCTCCCAAACAAAGTCCCAATTCGAGATACTCGGCCGTCGTTTGGTGGGAAAGGAAGGCAACAAAAAAGTGGCCAAAGGCCGGCAAAAAGGAGAAAGTGGTTTTCAATGAGCGAGATACAGGAAGATTCAAACTTTTTATTAACAGAAACTCTTATTTGTGAATTTGCTGTTGATTCTAAAAACAAAAGTCTCAACAAAAATTATATTTTGGCACTTACACTTTTGCTAAGTCTTTGGGCATGCCTAATGTGACCAACCGTACTTCTTTCGGAAGTACAGTACTTCTTTTTTAGCTCTTGTACTTCGTACTTCGAAGCACAGTCAAATGTACTTGTTTGCAATATTTTGTACTTCAGGTCCTCTAGTTATCCGATCTTCTGGAGGATCGTCACATGGCCTGGGCGATAAATTCTTTCAACCATTAAAGTCGCCGGGGACCGATGGTATCATACCTGCGAACTTCGTGAGGACCGGGTAGATTCCCAAGGCTTGGAGGATAGTCAGTGTTGCGTTCATCCCGAAGGCCGGAAAAGGCTCTACTGTTTCTCCTAAGGAGTTTAAGCCTATCAGACTTCCTTCGTTTTTATAAAACCGTTAGAGAGATGGATAGACCTGTACATTGTATCTTATCTTTCAAGAGCTCAACATACTTATTCCAAGGTCGGTGCATGTCACTGCATATGCAATAGTTAATTCTATTCATAATCTGGCGGTTGAAACCAATCTAATAAGGCTTATTAACAGCTTAATTTATGACATAGCTGTCGCAGCAGAGTGGGGGAGCGCCTGCACTCAGCGCAGAGGCATTAGGAGCACTCCCTAGGGCGGTCTTCTCTCTCCCCTGCTCTGCACTGCAGGTGTAAACAACCTTCTAGAGGAACTGGAAAAAGTGGGATGTCGGGTGATCGCCTTTGTAGATTATGTGGATCTTTTGGTTAAGAGACGATTTCTATACACTCTTTTTTTCTACCTCAAGATTACCTGAAGCATTTAACTAGCTGGACGATCAACGGTGGCCTCGCAGTAAATCCCAGCTCTGCGGCTCTGATATACTTAGGCTTGATCCTGGATAGGAAGCTGTCGTGGAAGCCTAACATCGTGGAAAAGGGAAAAAAGGCGTCGGCTGTCTTGTACCTGCCGTAGGGGAGCTAACGGTAAAAGGTAAGGTCTCTCGCCCAAAGTAATTCATTAGCTCTATGGAACCAGATTTAAGCTTATCTTGTTTCACGGAGCCTTTTCCTGACGCTTAACGTCATGCTGAACACGCCTCCTGAGGATATTGCAGGCAGAATTGTAGTAGCACGAACTGCTGTTAGGCTAAGGGAAACCATCTGGTAACACTCTGGAATTCTGGGGGGGCTTCGACTTCGCCCTGAACACATAGATTACAGCGCCTCCGAAATGCCTCCCAGAAGCTCTTTCTCTACCTATATTCCCCCAAGAAAGGACTGGGTAGGACGGGGTTGCTAAGGCTTCCGGACTTCTGCAATGTATTTCAGGTGGAAATAGCTACCTTCAAGGAAGCGGCAGACTCACTGCTTAAGGGTGTGATTGTGCATTTGAAATCGGCAAAGGAATATCTGACTTCTTTATCCATCGCGTCAGAGTGCTTCTTAGGTACTTCTTCTAGTGTAGTTGCCGGGCAACAGTGACATCGCTGAAAACTGCGTGGCTGATGACATGGCGTTGCAAAGGCCCCCTTAAAACGTTATCCCCAGATAAGAAGCAACTAAGGGCGCGTCTATCTCCTGCGGTTTACTCTTGGATGGCTGGGCCTAGTATGAGCTCATCGAGTGCTAGACTAACACGCAAACTTCGTACTCGCAATAATGAAATTTCATGCTTTACTAAATACCTAACAAAATGGACAAAAGAAAGCGATGCTCCTTTTGTGACATAAAAGAGGAAAATAAAACGTTTTTATAAGGCACTTTAAAATACTTTTTGCAGCGCAAGTAACGAGTGACCCATCGTTACCCTTAAAGGCGCCGAATACCACGTTACCTCTCAAGAGCTAGTGATGGGAGTTTTGACAGGCCATTGTGCGATTAATATTCACTAGGAGTTTCAACTGATCCCTTTTGTATCAGCTGTCAAGAGGAAGATGAAGTGGAATCATCTTCACACTTTCTTTTGGAGTCCAACATTCGCAAGGCTAATATTAAAGCATTTTGGCTCACTCTTCAGAACTAACACTGAGCTCTTAGGGACCGAAATTAGCCGCATGGTAATCGGCTTGCGGCGTTAACCCAACCCACCCAACCTAGCCTGTACTTCTTTCAGCTATGAAATAGTTGGACACATTAGGCATGCCTATCCTTGAATGTGTCACGGCGCGTCTTGATGTTGTTACGTAAATGGAGGGGCCTAGAGTTTTAAGCCCACACCTAACGGCAAATGGATTTTATGCGACGATTTTTCAAGGAAGAAATACACTCGGAGGTTTGCCATTTCCTGCCGAGGACGACCACTGTAAGAAAAGAACTCTTTCTAATTTAGAGGTTGCTGAGACCAGGGGTCGAATCTAGGTCCTATAGAGTGGAAGTACGCACCCCTAACCACTCAGTTCAGGCGGCCAGTTTTTATAAATCTAACAACTGTTTTAAAACGTATCATAATTTTTGTAGCGGACAATTTTCATGGGCGCGGTTCTTATTTCGGCACATAAACTAAAAGGAATCCAAGATATATACTCTTCTCATAGAAGTTGGGATAATAAAAATGCATTAGCCGAATGGAATGTAAACGTAAATCATTATGCGTAGGTATATTGAGTTCATATCCTATTAAGAATATTGTAATAAAAGTAATTAAAAATGATAAAGTTATATATAACTATATATATATATATATATATATATAACATATATGCGCATTTGTGCAAAGTAATAAGAATACGGCAATTTCTGCCAGGCTGAACTGCTGTTGGAGCATGCAATCAAAAACTATAACAATTTCGTGAATCCACAAGCAGCATTGGCGGTAACATAAACCAACAGTAAACCAAAGCAGCACACTACTTAAAATCCTTTAATTAGTTCAACCAAATTTAACTGCCTTAAGCACAACTTAAACATCCAAATCAAAATTGCTTCACCAACCAATACTCCCAAAACGCTTTCGTGTCCTCAAAGTCCTAGTCTGACTTTTGCGCAAAGTACAGCCACTACCTGGAAATTATCAGCAACTCTTGTGATGACTTGGCCAAGTGATTTGACAGTAAGCCGAAAAAGCATTGTGTCTGTAAGCGAGCACCACATTCTTCACAAATATCAAATTTCAGGTGAATTCGGAAGAAAAACATTTTCGACTAATTATTTCGGTACGATTCACATTTATTACAGCGGATTAACTTTGGTCTATTATAATATCCTCTTATTGCAAGCGATTAGCAAAGAGCAGGTAGCACGACCTGTGCCGTCTGTCAGTTGTTTCATTCGTATACAATCTCACTACTGCTTGCTAAACAGCAACAAGTGGACGACATTACGTTCCAGCAACTAGCAAGCGGAGAAAAAGCGAAAAGTGGCAGTAAAATTAGGTGAATAAATTTGTAAGTAGGCATCTGTTTAATGGTAATAAAATAAGCAAACATTTAGCCACAATTGGCAGCCTACCAACAGTTGCAAAAGAGGTAAATTGAAAGACCAAACTGCTTGGCGAATAGATAGCTAACAAAATAATATGTGGAACACTCTGATCATTACAGCTGAATTTCTCTGCCAGAAAATCTACCTCAACACTGTCAATGAGTCTGTTATCTGCATGAAACCAGTGTGCCTCAGTTCATCTTTCCCAGCCCCAGACAAATCATTCAACCAATCATTTAGTTGCAACTTCACAGCTACTTTATCAGCGCTAACAAATGGTTGGCGTAATAAACCAAGCATTTAACAGGTTACCATATTGCCCACAATATACTTGAATTAAGTTGGATATACACCCACATAGGCACTTCAACAGTAAACAGTTCTGCAGTAAATACAGTCGTCAACGGGCCATCAACATCATAAAAATAATTTGCATAGCTAAAGAGTCAGACATCACTTGACGTAACGGTATACAACCCAGATCATTTATACTCAAACACTCAGCGGAAAATAAGCTTACGAGTACACTGGCCTAGTATGGAAGGAGTATTGCGTGTGAAAAAGAGTTGGCAGCCATTTAGCTGACTAGTATTATTTTGCTCGTGGAGGGGAAATTAATCCGTTGGCCAGTTAATTTACCATAAGTATGTCTTGGAAATAAACATGCTACCTCTTTTGCTATCCACTCGTTGTTCTAGATATGTAGCGGTCTCAACTGGCTTGCCTCACTACTTTTTCTATCCATCGCCATCAGTCACTTCGTATGCAGGAAGGGAAGTGGTTTTTATATGTACGGATAAAAATTTGCCTAACAATATCACAGTTTAACTCCTATCGTAAAATGATTAGAGGAGTGAAAATTAAATACCAAATATTTTTTTCCTTTATGCTATACTCTACTAAATACATACCTATAATTGTTGCATGCGGACCTTCAAAATAGGCTGAATGCGCCAAAGGGAGAGAGGTCTAATGTCTTAAAGCCCGATTGGTGTAAAACGGTTTTAAATTTTTCTAAAAACGTAGCATAGTAAAGCATATTCTCCTTCATATCACATTTTTTTCTTTAAAATCGGCTATTAAGTTGTCTTATGTCCCCCAAAGGTAGGAGCCAACATCTTTTCAGCCGATTAAGTCCTCTAACTTGGACAGTACTTCTTCGACCCACTTTTATACGTATGTAGAAGAAAATTTCGATTGCAGTAAAATTCGACTTTATTTTATTTTCTGTTTTTGAAAGTTGGCGTAATCTCTTGGTGCGCTATTCTTTTTAGGTAGTTGTATTTCGCAGGCTTTACGTCATTATGACAGCATTTTGCGCATAGAATAGATCCGCATTGGTAAAAATCTTTGTCTCATAAGCTTTTACATTCTAACTTGCATCTGACTAGTACTTAAAAAGGTAACAAAAAAACGGTTACATTAAGAGAAGGAGTATTGCGTGTATTATTCTCAGGCCAGTTTTCATATATATATTTATTTAACTATATACTAACTGGTATACGGTACTGCAGTAGCTTGTCTTTTCTACTTCTTTTTGGCCCAAATTCACAGTGCGTAGTTAACTCAGAATCGCAGCAGTTAACTACAGATTTGCAGTACAAAAATTTTGGCCCTTGGTCTCATTACTGCTTAGCCAAGCGTTAGTCTCGACGACGCTGCGGTTGTCGTCCATTATATTTGCCGCGAAACGTCTACAACCATTTGCTTGCCATTGCTGTTAGTTGAGCTCTACTCGCAGTGTGTCTTCCGGTATGCTTAAGTGCAGGTTCACACACTCACACACACATAGATATACTGCGGCTTAGCAGCATATGAGTAGACTGTGCTACAGACTGCTGTCGCAACTGGAGTATTTAGCAAACTTGACGTCCAAACCAACCACCTATCTATCTTTCCCAGCAATCCAACAGCGAATTCGAAAGTTAAGGCAGACCAGTGATCTATCTTTCCATTTATTTAAGCGCACAAAATTTTACAGTGACTCAGGCAGTAGGGAAGACGGATGACTGAAGCAATGCGTTTGGATGGAAGACCGTTAGACGACCACCCAAGCGCCTCACGCAAACCCCCTTGCAAACACTTGTGGTGACTTTTCTAGCGTCTCACCGGCTGTGACTTTTACTCTTAGCTGGTAGTCGACAGTTTGCTTCAGTTAGCTTTAAGTAATTACAAATGATGAGCGGATGTGGTGTAATAAATTAAACAACGTACGCACCGCACTGCACTGCGACGAGGATTATTTTGCTGCCGCTGTTACACCGCAAGCTACATACATATGTATGTACATATGTATGCTCTTAACACCGGAATTTACTCGTGTATACATATCTACACCATTCTTCCACCTCACTGCTCGCTATTTCATCAACGGCTAAAAAGTGCAATTTTATTTAGATATATATATATATATTTTTTTTTTGGAACTTGCATTATCATTTTAATTTACTTTCAATTATCTCGCCAGTCCTTAAAATCACCTAGTCATCTACTTTGGACTTCTCTAAGTGTATTGCTTGCGTTAACTTAAGACACCTTGTGACCTCTAAAGAAATTCAGATGTAGTCAAGCTGGTTTTTACAATTAGATGAACATATTTGTATTTTGGTGATGCTTTTACTAAGGATAATTTCCTGATTTTTAATTAAACTCAAAACCTGGTTGTGTACTAATGGTACAGGAATGGTAGCTGCCAGGTACAAGCTGGCATAAGAATCAGATTAATTGGTTTTATTCTATTTTAGCTACTTAAGGTCTGCACTTGGTGGTAGCGCGGTCTTAACATACGTACAGATTATAGACATATACATACAAAGGTAGGTAAAAGTTTCAGTACATTTGGAAGGCGCCACGCTACATTTTCAAATTGCCCCAACTTTCTTCATGATCATGCTTTGACTTCATAAATATATCTCAATACCAAGTGTTAATACTCTACCATGAATACTCCAAGAGATATGCAATAGGAAATATTCGGTTTGTATGGGAGGTGCCACGCCCCCAAAATATATTAAAAAAATTCATACAAATCTGTCAAGCCGTTTCGGAGGAGTACGACCACAAACACCGTGACACGAGATTTTTTTATTATTATTACAACGCTTTTATCAACTTGCAATGTTGTGTGTCCAGAAACTTTCAATGTTGTGGATCCAGAAACTTTCAAATTTGTGTGTCCGACACCATAAAACCTTTGCTTTGAAAAGTTCCGCATAGTGCATAGGGCGACATCTGTAGTGAATAGGGCGAGGTAGATGACATCTAGATGTCGCCCTATGTACTACGTTTGCTACAGCGGAAATAGACGACACGCCATTTCTTTAAATAAAATTAATTGGTGCTCGTTTGTATGTACATACATATGTAAATGCATGTGTGTGCACCTTTCTATTAATATCGTTGAATTATTTTAATATCTATTGCAAAATTTTATTCAGACAGGACTAAAAAGTAGAAAATAAATAATATAAAAAAAACTTTTTAATATACAACGCTTTTATAAATGGACTAAAAAGTAGAAAATAATACTTCTCAGTCCCATAGAATTTGTTTTGATAACTTTTGATTTTGAAATTTTAGCAAAAGTCATTATAAACAATCTATGAAATTGAAAATGAAAAGCGTGGGGAGCATGTAATACACTTGAATTAATATGAAAAGTAATATATGTATGTATGTATGTGGGTATATGAATAACGACCGCTTAAAATCGATTTCAAAGTTCTACTTTCGCTGTAGAAATTTTAGGTCTACGTTATGTAGTTTGACTATTGTCAATTAAATCGAATGCTTTGTATTGCATGCGCTCCACGTTTTTCATTTTCAATTTCATAGATTGTTTATAATGACTTTTGCTAAAATTTCAAAATCAAAAGTTATCAAAACAAATTCTATGGGACTGAGAAATATTATTTTCTACTTTTTAGTCCATTTATAAAAGCGTTGTATATTAAAAAGTTTTTTTTTATATTATTTATTATACATTAGAAGAGATAGATGCAGGAAATAATGTTACTCATACGCCATGTCGTACATGGCCGTATTCTATAGAGCTGCAAAACTATCGATGGTTGGACCATTCGATATTTTCGATAGTATTGGGCCTCACCACTCGATAGTATCGCTACTATCGGTAAAAGAAAAAATATGAGATCCTCACTACGGTAATATTAGTAGAGAAAACAGGAATGATAGTTTTAAACACCATTTTAATGTGCTTTACTAAAAATAACAAAAATTAGTTTTTCTTCTTCTTGACAAAATGACCTGATCTAGAAAAATGGTAATACAGATCCGTAATTTGCGACGCCAAATTAAGTTTACGTGTCTTGGTGTTTTTTTGTGTCAACTAAGCGTCTTCTTCTTCTTCTTATTTTTTGGCGCTGTAACCGCCTAAGCGATTTTGGCCGAGTTCAGCAAAGCACGCCAGTCGTTTCTACTCTGTGCCAACTGACACCAATTGGAAACGCCAAGTGAAGCCAAGTTCTTCTCCACCTGATCTTTCCAACGCAGTGGGGGCCTCCCTCTTCCTCTGCTACCACCAGCGGGGGTTCCGAGTTGAATACTTTCAGAGCTGGAGCGTCGGTGTCCATTCGAACGACATGGCCAAGCAAGCGGAGCCGCTGTATTTTAATTCGCTGCACTATGCCCATGTCGTTGTAAATTTCATACAGCTCATCGTTCCACCGTCTGCGGTACTCGCCGTCGCCAACGCGTAAAGGCCCGTAAATCTTCAACAAAATCTTTCTCTCAAACACTCCAAGAGCCGCCTCATCGGATGTTGTCATCGTCCATGCTTCTGCGCCATATACCAGCACGGGCATGATGAGTGACTTATAGAGTGTGGTTTTCCTACGTCGAGAGAGGACTTTACTCCTGAATTGCCTACTCAGTCCAAAGTAGCACTTGTTGGCAAGAGTGATGCTGCGTTGGATTTCAATGCTGACATTATTATCGGTGTTAATGCTGGTTCCCAAGTGAACGAAATTCTCTACTTTCTTGAAATTGTGTTTAAGTGACTTGCGCCTACTTAAAGAAAGCATCCCTGCTCAGCTTGATTCTTCAACGCATCCCTGCATATATTCTCTAGAAAAGCATCCCTGCTCTAGTTGGAAGTTCGACAAGTGCACGGGAATTGCTTCCCACGGTTGCTTATTGGCACATTGGGCCACTTCCAGTGTTGCCTATAAATGCAACCGCCACCTTGTCATTCGTGCTTCTTTTTTCCACTGACGTCCAGCAGGATAGCAGCACATCATCATTTTCATCCACCGAGGGATTTCCGCTTACCAGGACCTCTATTCATCGATCAAATCGTTCGCATTATCTTTTTAATAGTTTGCGTACTTATACATTTAAATTATATTTCATTTTCATAAAATCATTCGCTTCGCGAATCTTCTCATATTGTTAAACATTAATTCTTGCACTCAAGTTGTTATTTAAAATCCTTCATACTTTCCGCGTATTAACATTCTCAGTTTCTACATACATATCATTGTTAATTAAAGTCACCTTCAAACATTAAAGTCTCTTGTATTATATTCGTTCATGCATACATGCATATGCATTCAACCATACTTTCATAATTTTCTTGAAATATTGTAAATTTGAATTATTGTTAATAAATACTACTTTTTAATATCGAAACCAATATCGTAAATATTGAACAATTGTAATTATCAACAGTGACGTGGGTGCCAAGGCGCGAATGTGCTGATTGTTTGTTTGATGACAGGAGATACTTCGTCTTGTCCTCGTTTACCACCAGACCCATTCGCTTTGCTTCCCTATCCAACTTGGAAAAGGCAGAACAGACTTCGCGGTTTTTGTTACCGATGATGTCGATGTCATCAGCATAAGCCAGAAATTGCACGTTCTTGTAGTAAATTGTTCCTGAGCGGTTCAGTTCTGCGGCTCTTATTATCTTCTCCAATATCAGATTAAAGAAGTCACATGAAATGGAGTCGCCCTATCTGAAACCCCGTTTTGTGGCGCACGGCTCGGAGAGGTCTTTTCCAATTCTGACGGAGCTGGTGGTATTGCTCAACGTCATTTTACACAGCAGTATGAGTTTAGAGGGGATGCCAAATTCAGACATAGCGGCGTATAGGCAACTCCTTTTAGTACTGTCAAAAGCGGCTTTAAAGTCGACAAATAGGTGGTGAGTGTCGATTTCTCGCGGGTCTTTTCCAAGATTTGGCGTATTGTGAATACCTGGTCTATGGTGGACTTGCCAGGTCTAAAGCCACACTGATAAGGCCCAATCAGTTCATTGACGGTGTGCTTCAGTCTTTCACACAATACGCTCGATAAAACCTTGTAACCTATGCTTAGAAGGCTGATCCCGCGGTAGTTGGCGCGAATGGCGGGGTCACCTTTCTTGTGAATTGGGCAGAGCACACTTAAATTCCAGTCGTCGGGCTGCAGACTTCAGTGAGCCCTTAAACCGAATAAGTCGGAGTGGCCCCACCGAAGCTCCCTCTCTTTCTGCCGAGACCCAAGGCTCTACTCGGATTGGTTACCGCATCTCGCACATGGGTTGCTCACGTTGCCCAGAGTGCGCGAACGAGGACCCAAGAGTCGGGATTGAGTATAGCCATGCAACTGTAACTGCATACCCAGCGCAACGACTATACCCTATTGCACTCTGCGCAACGACTATACCCCATTGCAGTCAACTAAGCGTCCCTACAATATAATTACTATCTCTGAGCGAAAAAAAAACAAAAATCATAAAATAATTATTTGCGTTGCGCAAAAAAATAAAAATAGTGAAACAATGAATAAATACTGATCCAAATTATTTTACTTATATTGATTATGGGCCCTGGTATTGAGCGATGGAAAGGTGAGTTTATAAATCAGGTGTTTTACTTAGGAATGAGTTTTGTGAATCGATAATAGTTCTAAAAATGGCAAGGTGGTTAATATTTAAAAATGCAGTAGGCACCTTAGTGACGTTTTAATTTTTTCAGCAATTCTGCTATGCAGTTTTGTAGAAATTCTGGTGTTGCACATTTGGTTACCTGCTTATGAGACGGTTAAAAAATTTACCCATTACAAGAATGTGAAACGGTATAAAAATTTACAGGAAATTTATATACCAGTAACAAGTTTTTGGTCACACAGAAAATTAATGCCAAAAACGCTGTCAGGAGATTTTCCCCCAATTCCGGAATCTTGAGCGAAACCCTGTGAGGTTTCTTAGACGGATTTCACATGATTCAATTCTGGCTAAACATACTTATTTATATGGGAGAGAGGAAGTAACTTGCATTGCTTTTGACATTTTCGTTATTTCCCATTTAAAGAAACAAAAACTTGAATTCAACAAAATTGAAGCGTGTAATAGCAACTAGAAACACACAGAAGATAATGAACAAAAATTGCTTTCATTTACACCGGTTTGTATGGCTCTAAAACAAATAAACAAAGACGAGGACTTAAGTAAAAAATTTATAAAGAAAATTTCTTGAAAAAAAATTTTTTGGTCACTTACATTACAATTTAATTGTAAGTAAGGCCCCAGCTAGCCAAATGCGGAGCGCTCCGAATGTGGAGTGAAAAAGGAGTCAAAGTGTTTTTATGTTAGCTTGTTTTTTTTTCTTTGTGTCTAGTTTGTAAGATGAAAATGATTTTTCAATCAAGAAGAGGGTCGTCGTTCCCGAAATTTCCTGAAAAGGGGCACCAGAAAAAAGCTGTTGACGTTATGGCAGTTGCAAATGAATTTAGAGGCAAGCAAAAACGCTAAAAAATTTTCTTTTGGCTAACATAAGAACTTTTAATTTAATAGAAAATTTGATGATTCTGGCAAAGAGGTCAATAGAGTCAGCGCAAAGTGATTCCACACTTGAAAGGAACGTCTTGAAAAAAGATAAAAATATCGTTTTTATATCTTTCATGTTTTTTTTTTTTGTTTTTAAAGCCTTCCTTTCGGCCTATTATCGCAGCACTTTCAAAACCCTCTGTCTAATTTATCATCGGATGATTAACATATGTGATTTTTTCATCTGTGTAAGCCGAGTTAACATTACCTTACCGTCCCAAAACTTGCTTTATATTAAACTTATTCATTGACTTTAAAAATTTGTTTTGACTGATCATGAATTTAACTAGGATTTAAAAAGTTTTAAGACATATATCGATGTTTTTCCGGCGATATATTTTAGCATCTATGTTGATTTTTCCGATGCATCGAAACAATCGATTTGACTCGTTAAAATTTGCATCCCTATATCTTTCTTATTGGAATTTTTGATTATTGTATGCTGCTCTGCTTACATTTTGGATTTTTTTTTAATGGGAAATTAATTCTTTAAGTAGCAGTAAATAGAGCGAATAATAAGTTTAACAAAGATATGCATGTATATAATGATCAATAAAACCGAGAACATTCATTTGTATGAAATTTCAAAACAATCGAGACTGTTAAGTACCGCTGCCGATAGCCATTTGATTCTGCCATAAATGCTGAAATTTTTGCTTTTACTGCCAGCAACAAATACTTGGTTTCTAACAAAAATATATTAACTTCATTTCAGTTTTTCTCAGTTTTTCACAGTTTTCTGATTAATTTTGGTTGATGTGCACATTCCTAGTTGTCCTACATACGATTGCACTAGACAATGTGTCATTAAATAAATATCTCGCTAATTTACGCGCAAAAACTTCCATAGATTCTACGATAGCAAGAACAGAATGCTAAAGGGATTTCCTTCATTACTACAATTAACTTCACAAATCTTAAGGGCTGCAGGAAAAAAATACTAATGCAATAACAAAAGCCGGGGGTTTCTCATTACAAAACTTATTTATTGCCTCGTTATTTGTAAATGTATGTTTTTCTTTGTTTTCGTAGGTAGTAAAGACGTGAAAAAATATGAAAAGCTTGACAGTAGTAATAACACATAAATAGTATGTAAGTAAATGTTAAGCGTTATGTAGGGAGTGCGCCAATAGCCACTTAACACATTATTGCTTAAAGTTCAATCACCTCAAAGCTGTTGTGTTCAAAGAGAATTTATGTATTCCATGAGTAGTAGTTTTTGAGTAGCCCTACAACTAAGCTTTAGTACATACTACTCTTCTTATTAAGGTATGAATGTATATAAGTACGTGCGTATGCGTGCATGAACCAAGGGTGGTACAGATTTTCGTCTTATTTCCTAATGCCACACATCTTTGCAATGGGACGGCAGTTACTCACAGCAAGCATACTAGATAAGTCCTTCGTCACGTGCACGTGGACGCTGTTGCCTTTTCTCTCTACCCATGCATGCCCGGGACCAAGGGTTCTTTCACCAAAGAATAATCATCCATTTGTTCGAAATGTCCAATGCCGTTATAAGGCCCTGATAGTTCGTCATTGCATCTCGTCTGGAAATTCTTCAAATTTGGTCAAGCGCCTGACTAAAATAGCCAACGTTGTCAGAGTTTATAAGAACTTATCTTTGATGATCCCTTAATTTTACAAAGCCAATGCAATTCCATGTCGAGGGTAAGACGGGATAGGTACGCCATAACGTTGGCAGATTAACTCTAAGATAAAAAACTTGGCTTGGATAACGAGAGTAAAAATTCTGCTTTTCTAGTGCAGTTTCCTTGCCAATGCACTGTGGGTAATTTGACCCATTTTCGTGGCCAAAACTTATTATGACTAAACAAGGAGATTATTTAAAAGAATATGATTTTTTATTGATTGGTATCCGATTTCTCACATTTTTGCAAAAAAAAAAACGTCTTAACCCTAGATGACCGATGGGTCAAATGCGGTCACTATTTAAATTGCGGTTTTATTGAAAAAGTTTGAATGCAGTTCTAAATATCTACATTAAAGGAAAAAATTCCGCTTAGTTACAAATACAATTATTTTAATTGAAAACCTGAAAGCTCTGAGTTTCCTAAATTGCCCGCTGAATAGCTAAAAGAAGCAGTCATTGAAAGAACAAAATTATCGCAACATAAAATTGACAGATTAAACTCAACACTCTTCATTTTACATGTTTTTGATAGTCTAATCACAACCATTACAACCAACATTTCAAAATCTTATGCACTTTTAAGAAAAAAATAATAATTTAAGGTTATGTCAGAAGCATGTATTTTTCTCTCCAAAAAAAATATTATACAAAAACACTTCTGGATCTTAAAAGTGCTTACTTTTTACTTTATTCACTATGGGCTTTTTCTATTTTTTATACAATTACTAACTTAAATATGGTTGTTCAAAAATAGACAACACAAAATTTATTCCAAGATTTCACTCACAGACAACGAATTTTACCGCCTGCTAAGCAGTTGTCGTTCGGTTTTTACAAAAACAAAAGATACCAGTTTTTGGTTTGAAGTTTTCTTGATCAGATATGTACTAAGGACAAAAAGTTTTTTTTGTAAGTACGAAAAGCGGCTTTTGGCAACTTAAACTGATCAAATTACCCATAGTGCAATAATAGGAAAAGTTCTGGAATTGAAAAGTTACACGGCGAGGTTTATCAAAGAACGAGTTTTTCGAAGCGTATCCGGATAGCACACAATGAACATTTGTTGATAGTAAAGCAGTACAGTGGAAAAAGAAACATTTGCTTTAATGGATTCACCGCCAAATGCAACTAAACTTATCAGTCGACATCGGGCCTATTGCACTATTTTTTTGGAAATGTGCCGTTTGAGTGAGGAGGGATGAGTAAACGATGTGAAATTTTGAATATATGACTTATTGAAGTGAAACTTCTTTAGCGGCGGTTGGTTGAGTGGGAGTGAATTGGAAAATTCAGCGGAAATTGCACACGGAAATGGTGCAACGGAAATGATGCAACGGAAATTATGCAACGGAAATGGTGCAACGGAAATGGAGCAACGGAAATGGTTGGGGCTGAAACAAGTGCTTCTTGTGTGTATGCAACGGAAATAATGTAACGGTAATGATGCAACGGAAATGGTGCAACGGAAATGGTGCAACGGAAGTGGTTGGGGCTGAAACAAGTACTTCTTGTGTGTATACATATGGTATGAATTTAACAAAAACTTGCTAATAAAAGGTTAGATGATAACACTTAGAAATAACAATACAAGAATGAAAGTAAAGGTGAGTACGTACATAGATAAAGAAAATTATAAAGGCAAAGGTAAAAACAAAAACAAA
>NW_023458557.1:64416253-64424018 GCF_013731165.1 Rhagoletis pomonella
AAAAAAATGTCGCTTACGTTATTTTGGCGGTTAGGGCTCGATATGTTGATGAAGAAAATGATAAACATAAAAGTAAAAAAAAGATGAGGATAAGAATACCGATAAAAGTAAAGATGAAGATAGGGGAAGAAAGATTAAAATAAAGGTAATTAAAGAGGAAAGGATATAGAGAGAGACACAGGGACTCAATCTGGGAACTATTTTGGGATTTTCGAGATTCTCGAGACTTATCGATTAAATAATCGATATTTCTATCGGTTTTGTTATCGATATTTATCGACTTTGGTAGCGATATTTATCGATTTTGTTATCGATATTTATCGATTTTGTAATCGATATTTATCGATTTTGTTTTCGATATTTATCGATAACGTTATCGATATTTATAAATATTGTTATCGATTTTGTTATCGATCTTTATCGATTTCGTTATCGATTTTGTTATCGATATAAATCGATTTTGTTATCAATATGTATCGATATTTATCGATTTTCTTATCGATATTTATCGATTTTGTCATCGATATTTTTATTGATTTTATCGATATTTTAATGGATATTTATATCGTTAGAGTATGAAGATAAAAATGAAGATAATGGAAAACCAGAATAACATTGATACATTGATAGAAAAAAAGCGAAAAAATATAACCTTAAGCAAAAGCAGATGTGTGTATGTATAGATAGATAAGTAACGTAAGTTTCACTTCCACAGTGTGGCCCAGGCGCACTTACTTATTTTTCCCTCTTTAAGTCCAACCGGTTTATTTAATCAACTGTCACCCCGACTTTTTCCCATCTGCCTCCATATAGGTAAAACCCTGTGCGTCAGGGCGAAAAACTTAAAACGCAGTTTCGGAAGTATATTGATTCTTTCGAGAGGTTTGCAATTTTTTTGTTTTTGTCGCACGGTGCTATCGAAAGCGAAAAGTTGATGAGTCTCGATTCACTTACTAAGGGTTTTTTTCCAGAAATCTGGTAAAACCAGCTCTCCTACTGATATGGTCCGCAGAACTTAGCCCAAGCATGGGTTGGGCGCTGGGTCTGGGACCAAACACGTAGGAAGCAGCACCAATGAAAAGAATTTTTGGCTAAAGAAGGGCATTCCTAATACATTATTTATGTATTTACTTATATTTAGAAAACAAACATACTTAAATAAATTTTTTGTAAAGAATTTTTTAATGAATTTCTGCTCTCCCCTCTACATTTTACTTGCTTTAATTTTTCCACATTTTCTTGGGTTTGTGTATTAAGCAACAATTTCTGTATTTATAAATGAAGAGTAGACAGAAAGCGGTGGAAAGCTTTTTTTAGGAGGCACATTTGTTTAGATATCCCCCCGAACTAATTGTGGGTTTTTACTTCAACCTAGTTTTGCAATCGCACTATTTTTTCTCTTTCACCTTTCGAGGCCACTCTGCGAATTATGAACTAACTTATTACTGGATTTTCAATGCAATTTTAGCGAGTATTAATTGATTAATGCAAAACTAATGAACTGCTATGGCTTTGCGATTGTGTGGGCGTATATGTGTGTTTAAGAGCATTCAAGTATTTAGGTGAATTAATAACTCTTATGAAAATGCCTGTGGATTAGCGGTTATAAAGTGCATTTGATGAGTCTGCAATTATGTACATACTTACCTGCACACAAACGTAGGCAATTTTGCGCGCAGAAATACATCACATACATATACATATGTATATGTATCTCCATACATAAGGAATGTGCAATTGCCCTGCGGGAAATTTATCTTACTATAAGTTAACTTGAAGTTGATTGATTGATGAAAGAACTATTAAATATCTGCATACTTTCTGTGAGGAAGGCTAAATATTTCCATGGCGATGGCCGCGAAATAGTCAAGGGTTGTTACCCCTGCATTTGATGTAAACTTTTTAGTTTTTTATTTATTTACTTTATTTTATTACATTTCACATTTGTTTCATATTCTGCTCTAGGTGGTCCCATATTCGAACTCCGTCAGATATAACTTCTAAATCATAATGTAAAATTTCGATCTTCCTTTTATTTGTCCTCAATTCGAAAAAATAGTTGTGAAGTCTGACGATTACGTCTGCATTACTCCTGCATTACTTTTCAACTAGTTTCAAGTTTGCTTTATATCCCTCAAAAAAGCTAACTCCAAGTTGGTTATTTTTTATCAGTTGATAATTCATTCCTGCAGGGTGCATTCCCATCGTCATGATTTCACTTACACACATACATATGTATGTATGTATGTGTGTATGCATGTAAGTCATAAATTGCGTATTATCCAATTGTCGTGCCGCAAATTGCATAAAAGTATGAGTAAATGCAAATACGTAATTTAGGATCAATCAAACTTAAGTCCATACATACTTACCTATATCTTTGCATAAATAGGTGATTTGCTGTAAAATTAATTACTTCGCACGTCATCATTACAAAGCAATTCAAATAGTACCTAATCTCATACAGAATATTGTAAATCGTTTGCTAAATATCATCATAGGTTTTCATTTACTCAAAATTAAGGTATAGTACACACATACATACATCCCAGTAGAAATTGTATGCATACGACATCGCTGTTGGTGGCATGAGCTTGCTGATGTGTATAGGTTAGATTCATAATCCGGAAATTCAAAATCCAGACATATCAAAATACAGACAAAATTCAAAAATGCAGAAAAATCAAAATACAGACAAATCAAAATACCGGCAAATCAAAACACAGACAAATCAAAATACCGACAAATTAAAATACTGACAAATCAAAATAAAGACAGTAGGGGAAAAAATTTATACAATTTTTGCAAATCAAAATCGTGTCTGTTAAGTAGTAGTTAGGCTCGTAGAGAGATCTGCGTAAAAATAGTGTGGCCACTGTAGCCGGTTTTCGTGATCAGCGAATTGCCCCTTTCTTTTGTTACCCCTCAAACAGCTCAAAATCTGGGAATACTTTTCTAAACAATTCCCGAATCCACCCTTAACCTTCTTCAGTGAAAATTTGGAATTAAAAATTTCACCTGCGGCGCTTTTTTTAAAAATTAACATTATTTTCATTTGTTGTCTGCATTTTGATCTGTCTGGATTTTATATACATGCCAATATAAATGAACCTTCATTTCAATCAGGGTTGTTGCGAATATTACTCCGAAATAAAAGTCCTTTCCGGATAATAAACAAATCGCCTGTCCAAATTAAACAAATTTGGTATCATATGAAAGAGGAATGAATGATTTCAATTTAACACGCGTGGTTTCTCATACACTACTGCTGTACTCTAATCATATACTACTGCTGTATGCATATGGCGGTATTAATGTTTCAACATACGGAAACGCATTAATAGAACAGTATTAAAGCATTCTTACAAGATATGTATCCCCACATCTAAATGCTACTTTTCTGATACATTTTAATAAACGGGGACATACAAAAAAGTAGCATTTACCTATGCAAATGCATATCTTGTAAAAGCCCGTTTATTGCTGAAAATAATATCACACAACACATCGGTTCACTAAAATTTTTGTACAAGACTGAAAATACTACAAAAATTCCACTTCAAATTTATCAAGAAATGTACTTAAACCAACAACAACGTACGTCGCTAGAATTTGAATTCATTTGTGGAAATTCATGACTACGCATGAATTCTTCACACTAATTCATTTACTCGCTTGCTATATGGCATTCCTTATGAATGCATACAACCAATTTCTACTGGAATACTTTGCTTTACATATCGTCGTTTAAAGTAAAAAACCGCGTATCAACAAAATGCAAAATCGTAAATTATCTTCTAGAGAGTAAAAACACTCATATTTAACAAGTAAGAAAGTCTAAGTTCGGGCGGAGCCGAACATTAAATACCCGGCGCAAGTATTAAATATATGCTTTTTTCACCCTTCCGAAACCTTCCGCTAGATGGTAAGCCGAGGTGTATCAATTTTGAGTAAATTAGCGTCCTTCAATTTCGAAATATTGAAGTTTCAAGCATTTCTTAAATTTACCGTTATATGAGAATCGGCCGTTATTTCAGTCCGATTTCAATAATTTTCAGCGTTTTGCTTACACGTGGCAAGTACAATAACCATACCGAATTTGGTACAAATTGGTAGAACGGTTACCGATATACTTATATGTGATCATAAGTGGGCGGTGCCACGCCCATTTTCCAAAATTTTACCATAAACGTATTTCTTGGTAAAGAATGGTTGCAAGCATCAATTTTGAATAAATTAGCTTCAATATTTAATGATTTATCGAAGATTTTGTATTTCTCTAAATTACCGTTATATGGGATGTGGGCGTGGTTATTGTCCGATTTTAAAAAGTTTCGGCGGTTTTTTATGCTGTACGAAGGCCAACAACTGTGCCAAGTTTGGAAAAAATTGGTGCAGCGGTTACCAAGATATACACATGTAACCTTAAGTGGGCGTGGCTACGCCCATTTTTCAAAAATTTATAATATTCTTATTTTTCGTCTAAAACTTATTATAAATATCAATTTTGAGTGAATAATCTCCAGTAGTTACTAAAATATCGCAGTTTTCGTATTTCTGAAAATTACCGTTATATGGGAAGTAGGCGTGGTTATTGAGCGATTTTAAAAATTTTCGGCCATTTGGTATGTTATGCGAAGGCCAACAACTGTGCCAAGTTTGGAAGAAATTGGTGCAGCGGTTACCAAGATATACACATGTAACCATAAGTGGGCGTGGCTACGCCCATTTTCCAAAAATTTATAATATTCTTATTTCTCGTCTAAAAATTATTGTAAATATCAATTTTGGGTGAATTATCTTCAGTAGTTACTAAAATATCGCAGTTTTCGTATTTCTGGAAATTACCGTTATATGGGAAGTGGGCGTGGTTAAAGTCCGATTTCGCCCATTTTCAATACCAACCTACCTTGGGTTAAGGGAAACCTACATACCAAAGTTCGTTGAGATATCTCAATTTTTGCTCGAGTTATCGTGTACACGGACAGACGGACAGACGGACGGACAGACAGACATGGCTTAATCGATTTCTTTTTTCATCCTGATCATTTATGTATACATTTGTCTATATCTATCTCGATTCGTTTTGGCTGTTACAAACAACCGTTATGTGAACAAAATTAATATACCCTTGTGCACAAGTGCGCTCGGGTATAAAAATGGTTCCATTTTTTTATAAAGCAATCGCATATCTGGCCAGTATATTTCAGGACGAATGGATAAGGATTGAGCCAAGAGCTTGTGTGAGCAAATCCAATTTTTGGCAGCCAATGTCAGTTAACTGGTTTTGCGGAATGACGATACGCGGTTTTGTATTTTAAACGACGATATGTATATGTAGACCGATAATAGAGTAAGCATTGTATCGTATGTATATAATTATAATTATTGATATACAAGCAAACAACTACATATGTATGTACACAAATTCTTCTTTTAGGTAACTTATTAGGTAGGTACGAGTGGTGTAGTCTTAACAACTTTATATACTCCCATTTAGAAGATTCCATTCGTACCTCAGAAAGAAATGAATGTGAACGAAACTGTAATTATTTATGCCACTATTCCACTTTTAAGCTGGAGTATTATGAGGTTCTGCGCTTGAAAAATATTTTTTTATACGAACTGCATAATCAATACGTTTGCAAAAGTGCACCCAGACTAAGGAATATCTATCGTATAGTATTTGTATTACTTCCTTACCATTAAGATAACTTCCAACGACACAACTCGTGCACAGTCATATTCAACTTAAGGTTACCTCTCAATAAGTTAGGGCACACTTTATCTTAACCACAGTTTTGTTAGAGCTGACTCTTAATCTATTTAGCATAAGTGTATAAGTAACAGTACTGCTTTCAAAAGAACCTTAAGCCTTAATTGGGCGCATAAAGAAAATCACACAATTAGTCCCGTTAAAAGTGTTGAAAAGAGAATTTTCAAAATAAAAAAAAAAACGAAGTGTGTATTATCAAAAATATTAAAGTACTCTATTTTCGTTAACTTAGAAAAAAAAACATATTTTTGACTTCAAACTCAAAAAAAAAAATAAATAAAATTTACCTCCCCCAAAAAATGTTACGTTAGTGGTCGCATGGGGTCAGGACTTAAAAGAGTAGCGACACATGCGTACACACCGATGTTCTGGCAGTGACTTATTTACGTACCCCGCGGGGAGTTGGGAACACGGTTGCCGTTTCCAATTTCCAAAAAATGTACCAAATGGTAAAAAATTGACCAATTTCTATAACACTGGGAAATTGAGTGGAGTTTTTTACATATTGCGTACAAAGTTCATTACAATCGTATATTAAATATTTTTTAAAGTAACATTTATAATATTTACCTATAAGGATAAATTGAATATACATACATATCTGTGTTCGTATGGAACAGTACCTTATGTAGAAAGGCTGGCTTTAGTATAATGCGGCATTCTAAGCACACAATTGCGAATGGCTCACTGGCGCCGAGCCGTTGAAAAACTTTTGGCAAATAAACGTGCATAAATAGTTCCGACACTAGCAAGTCAATACTCTTATTAAGTCTCATCAAAAAATTTCTTGTCGTTTAATGAATGAAGGGAATGCCGCATTGTACTAAAGCCAGCTTGCCGCCATAAGCTACTATTCCATACGAACACAGATATTAATAAAGAAAAAAAGAACAGACTTTCAGGTATACACATGTACTTACAAGTTTTCAAAACTAATGCTGGATTTCTACTAGGCATTAAATGGCAAAAATGGCAAATGACAAAGTCGGGCATTAACAAATATACCTGTCATTACATTAAAAAATAATCATTAAGTTCATTTCCACATGGTATTTTTTTTTAAATGGCATAAATTTTATGTTATTTCAATGCCTAGGGAAATTCGGCATAAAGACATGAATTGAAAGGAACATTCAAATTAATATTAAATTGAAATTACCAAGAAACCGGGGAATTTTTTGAAGAGTGCTTTGACAGATGATTAGCGATGCCCGATTTGAAGATCAGTGGTTTATTCAAACTTTTAGCAGGTGTTGCCAAAATTCATCAATTAAATAGAAAAAATTAAAAACTATTGCAGTGTAAGGGTGATAATAACGTAACCAAAGCACTTGTGAAATGGACCATTTGAAAAAGCATTGGACCAATGGACCAAATGAATGAAAATGGACCAAAACGGCAACCGTGGTTAGGAAGCTAGAAAGAGCCCGAGCACGCTCCAAGCACTCTAACACATTTTTTTTTCAACTTGAAATGGCCTTGACCCCATGCGCCAATTAAGGGTTAAAAAATGTGGAAAGGTCATCCGGGATGACAAGGAGGAAATTTGGCGTATCCATAGGATACCAAGCAGACAACCAAAATAAGCAGAATTTTCGTCAAAGGACACTATACAATATATCACGGCTTCAAACCACTCCAAAAATCGGTGCAGTTCGGTTCAGTGGTTCAATTTTTTTATGCTAAAGGATAACAAATCTTTAATGTAAAAATTAAAGGCTTTGTTACTGTAATCAAATTCAAATGGAGAAATAAATAGGGATGCGACAAGCATGTTTGGGCTATTTTTCTTTTGTTTTTTTTTATGTATCTTGTTTTAATATATATAAATTCAAATTTCAAACTTTGTTAATCAAGTTGCTCTTTTAGACAAAGGTGTGTATTACAAAACTTGAAAAATGCTATATTGGATTTTCATTTTGAACCAAACTGAACAATTTTTTTGGACTGGTTCTCGGTTCGGTTTTGGCATTTAAAAATAACAACGGT
>NW_023458557.1:64424028-64478375 GCF_013731165.1 Rhagoletis pomonella
TTGGACTGGTTCTCGGTTCGGTTTTGGCATTTAAAAATAACAACGGTTCGATTCGTGGTTCGGTCCAAAACTTAAAAAAAGCGACGGTTCTGTTCAAAAACCGGTTCGGTTTTAGCTACTTCCTAATCAACTTAAAGTTAGCTTATAGTTAGAGCCATTTCCTGCAGGGTTAGTCGCGTACATGCGCTGCTAAATCGGCTATATGTACGGTGACCATAAATATGGATTCAAAATGAAGGACAATTTTTCAAAAATATACCTAGATATATTTACGTAGTATAAAAATATCAAAAGAGTATTTATGATTCTAAATTCTTAATACATTATAAACTTTAACAATGAATCACGTTTTCTTCATCGAATTTAATCTTTTTTTACAGGAATACATATAGTAAAACATATTATAATTACAATAGCTTACACGAAAATTTAAAATCTTTAAAAGATTATTTTATAGACAAATTTTGAGTCGTTCAAAACGAAAATAATACTCTTCTTTTTTTGTTTTTTGGTACCTTTCGCAATTATTTGTCAAAAGTCGCCGTCATGAATCGACGTAAACGACGAGTTACAAAGTGCCCTTTACAAAAATATATAATTTGTGCAGATTGCGCTCCATAGCATCTACATTTCTAATCCGATTTTCATTATCTTTGGCTCAAAATTTACTGTAATGATTAATCGTCTTTATCGAATTTTTAAAATAATGAAAAAAAATAATCAAATGAAACTCTCACTTTTTTCGACTTTGACGACAAAATGCAAATGGTCGCCTGTAGCACTAATAATTTTCATTGAAGTCGCCACAAAAGGCACATCAATACCCTTCGAGCTGTAAGTCGCTTACGTTGATTTGGAGATTTTTTCATGAGATATTGAAGAAAAGCTACGAAAAGTACCAAAAAACGATTTTTTGAAAAAATCCATCCACTGTCCGATAATGCGGGACAAATGCAGGACACTTGGAAAAAATCTGTAAATTTCAGGTTTTTCAGGTTTGAAAAACTACGCAGGACCGACCTTTGAAAAACAGTACGGTCCTGCAAAAAACAGAACGGATGGTCACCGTAGCTATATGTCTGTTTTTGGCGTATAAAATCATCGGTCAAGGTATGAATAAAGGAAATAAAGTTGTGTCAAAATATGGCGTCAAAATATGACAGTGAAAACCAGTCTTTAATACGAACGGAATATTATTAATCATGCCTCGGGAAGCTTCAGAGGGGTTTATTCTGCTTTTGGTAGCAATTTACTATATGTACTGGAAACAGTTTATTAAGGTTGCTTTCATGCATATTGGGGATAGAGGTCTAGTTCAGCGTTGCCGGTTTGGAAATTGTGAACCAAACTTGGCAATTTTTTTCTCTCTTTATCAAATTTGGTAAATAGGTAACTTATTTTTCAATTTGCTAACTTTTTCCATTCGGACCTACATGTTTGTTCATTAGAGTATATCTTCTTCTCATATACAGGCTCGTTCGGATTTCACATTAGGAAGTAGCACGTAAGAGTATTTTAAGGTAAGGACACGTCTTTTCTGTTTTAACTTACTGGCTAACCAGAATGTAGTACCACAGCCGCAAGCTATTTCGCTAGGTACATCAGCAATAATACACCACAACCACAGCAACATATTGTGAGCAGTTTAAAGCATTTAGAATATATATGTTCTCGTTCAAAAAACTACGGCATTTAGTAAGGGATTTTATTTACCAAATTTGTCTAAGTTTTTTATAAAAATATACATATGTATATGTGGAAAATGTTGATGAAGCTTTTTTGGTATTTCCTGAATTTTCCCAAGTTCTATATGCAATTGAAAAAAATTATTCAGCTGGTTTTTGCTGTAGAATGAAATATATATTTTTATTTTTTATTTTTTTGAAAAATATTAATAAAAAGAAATCGTCCAAACGCCGCTGACTGTATATTGGGCGGTATCTTGGCCATAACCACGCAAATATTGATTTTCAAGTGCTCCAAACATTCTTGTTCTTATGGGGAATCAAATAGTGCGATGCGGACGTTCTTAATATTAGTATTAAGGGCTTATATTTTCTGAGACTTATTTTGGCGTCTAAACGAAACTTTTGAGCATTATTTTATTTTGGTAAGTAAAGGGTACCCAGCTGGATTCTTCACTCAGAGCGAACTATCTTCGAGTTGGATAATACACTTTATTAAAGGCTGAATGTTGAGAAGCCATTAAGAAAGGCCATGGGGCGCAGTTTTACCCTAAATATACTACAATCTGATATAAAAGCGCTGCCTAGACTAAGAAAAAAGTAACATGATTTTTAAAACAGAGTTTTTTGTGTTTCCGTGTCAGCGATTCGAAATTTTTTAACAGAAGTTTACATGTTTTCAAAGAATTGTGTTTGCAATTTGAAATCGAACGATTGTAAGCAATATACTCGTAATTCAAACCGAGCATTTGACGATACGTTTACGGATGTTCTTCAGCTGTAGCTGAATGTGCAGAGTGCTTACTGTCACTTTTTAGCTCCCAGAAAGTCGCAGGTTCGAATATCGCCAGACGCAACATGTTACAATAGCCCTGTTCGCGTACGCACTATCCAGTAAAACCAGTACTAATTTTACTGGTTTTTTACTGGATGTCGTTTTCGTACGCAAAAACTTGCAAGAAACTAGCAAAAGAGGGGAAATTGAGAGAACAAAAATGACAGCTGAACTTGCAAGTTTTACTGGATTGTTACTGGACAAATTTTTACTAGAAACTATTTGCTAGTAAGATGCTTAAATATTGTAAATCACGTTAAGAAAATAATTGTTTGTGGTGATTTTAGAGTTGCAATTGACAAAATAAACCTATTTAAATATATAATAAGATGGAACACTAGTTTTCTAAGAAAGTTGCAACGGAAAATATAAAATTAATCAGCTCTTCATAAAACTAGCAACTTCTTGCTGGTTTACATATTTCACTCATTGGGAGTAAATATTGGCTTACTCTCCGAAATTTGGTTACTGGCAAGTTACTGGATATTTTTTGCTGGAGAATACGAAAACACAACTAGTGATAATAAAAGTGTTTGTTTTGTGTGTCGGAGCTGCAGAACATAAGCTTTCGTTGAAAAACCCCCAAACGAGTCAAAATGTGTCTAAAATAAATAAAAAAAAGCAGAGTTGCCGTTGAGAATTTTCAGAAAAAAAGGGGTCATTGACGAAAAAAAGGATCACCATATTATTTTTGTTTTCCTTTACTAGTAAAAGAATAATTAGAAGAAGAAGAATTTTAGACGTAAAGTCTTTTCGCTGCTAGAACGTCGTTCTGTTGTTGAATTTTAAAAGAAAATAGCGGGGCAAGCTTTGCACAAAACAAATTTGCAAACATACACAGAAATCGAGTCGCATTCGTTCTTACAGTAGGAAATATTTTTTAGTAGCATGGCTCAGTTAACCTTTCCTAAAAAAATCTCTGAGCAAAAGTCGCACATAATTTTGGAAAAGGGTCAAAAAATCAAAACTTTCAAAAAGACGGGCCAAAGAATATTGGCGCTTAAAAAGGGTGGAATTGCCCCTTTAGTCGCACAACGGCAACACTGAAAACAAGTAAGGAAGTACAAGTTCGGGCGGAACCGAACTTTATATACCCGGCGCATGTATTAAATATCGGTTTTTCAAGAGTATTTTGCCCAATGTCAAACAGTTTCGATAATATGCTATGATATATTGAAATAATTGGACCCCATTTGGTGAAAGTCGATAAGGCGGTTATCGATATACACTTATGTAGTTATAAGTGGGTGGTGCCTTGTTAAGAGGTTGTTGTAAGTTGGGGTATTTAGTTATTGAAATATCGGTGTTTTCGTATTTCTGAAATTTACCGTTATACCGATTTCAAAAATTTTCAACATATTTCTTTTTTGCTCCAAGGTTGGTAAATGAGCCGAGTTTGGTAGAAATTGATAAACCGGGTACCGAGATACACATATGTATGTAGGCGTAAATAGGCAGTGCCACGCCCATTTTCCAAAAAATTCCCCTAGTACAATTTTCTGCCAAGAGGTCATTGCATATATCGATTTTGTGTAAATTAGCTTAAATTGTTACAAATTTATCACAGTTTTCGTACTTACCGTTATATAAGAGGTCGGCGTGGTTCTTGTCTGATTGGTGAAGGGACTGCAAAGATATAGCATTTCATAAAAAAAAATTACAAATTTCAAAACTGTCTTATTTTATGTCAAATTCTACTTCGCAAACCAACTTTCAACAATTTGGCTCCAGTATTTGTGGAAATATCGTAGTTTTTGCATATTTCGAAAATAAATTTATATGGGAGGTGGGCGTGGATTTTGCCATTTTCAATCCCAACCTACCTTGGATAAAGGGCAACCTACTTACCAAATTTCGTTGACATATCTCTATTTTTTCTCGAGTAATAGTGTACACGGACAGATGGACAAACGTACGGACAGACAGACATGGCTTATCGATTTCTCTTTTTATACCCGAGCGCACTTATGCACAAATTAAAGAAAAATGGGCGTAGACACGCTCACTTATGATTACACGTATATATCTTCAGAACCCCTCCACCATTTTCTCCCAAATTTGGCACAGTTGTTGGCCTTGGTCCAACATACCAAACGGCTGAAATTTTTTTAAATCAGACAATAACCACGCCCACATCCCATATAACGGTAATTTAGAGAAATATGAAAGCTTTGATAAATCAGTAAATACTGATACTAATTTATTCATAATTGTCGTTTGCAACAAGTCTTTAAAAGAAAATACGCTTATAACAAAATTTTGGGAAATGGGCGTGACCCCGCCCACTTATGACCACATGTGTGTATCTCGGTAAACTTTCGATCAATTTATACCAAATTCGGTATGATTATTGTGCTTGCCACATAAAAGCAAAACGTATAACGGTATGCTTGAAATTTTAGGACGCGGATTTTCTCAAAATGTATACTAACAACAATACCTTGAAAAGAAGTAAATTTTGGAAAATGGGCATGATACCGCCCACACTTGACTGTATAAGTTTATTTCATTATGTCTAACTGAACGTTCTATCAAAGATGTTTAAAATAGGTGTAAAGCCACACAGGCTTACCATGTAGCGGTAGTTTTCGGAGAGGTGAAAAACATACACACATAGATTAAATACTTGCGCGGGTATTAAAGTTCTGCTCCGCCCGCACTTAGACTTTCTTACTTGGTATTTATATTTTAGTTTTCATTCGAGCTGACGGACTGTTATGAAAAATACTACGAAACAAAAATGTATTGACAAAACCCTTTTCAACCTGTCAAACAGTCACTTTACGCACCTATTTCCACATTTGCAAAAGGGGGGCGTTCACGTAACGACCTCGTAAACTTATGAGTTTTACACAGTTTAATACTTTACGCGTTTAAAGGAATCCCCTAATAGATTATTCTTACAACTGCTCAATTTGCCCTAAAAATAACCATATAGCCGAACACGGGAAACAAAAATGTTGCTAATTTTTTCCACAAAGGCTAACAGATCTTAAAACCTTCTTAAATGCTTCTAGATGTATTAACCTTGAAACAGCATCCTTGTGGTAACGTCACTAATTTGTAGGATACTTTTCTCGAGATTTTTACCCCACAAAATTTGTTACAAAAAATTCGTTGAATTTTCGTATAATAAAGTACAGGTTTAAAGTAGATAGGACTTACCGTTAATTTTTGGCAATATTTTTTGTTAACGGTACTACGCATTTTTTTCATACAAAGTAAGTATGCTCGACAATTTTTTGATAGGGAAGCAAATGAGCAGCACGTTGGCCTCTCACTTTACTGTAATCAATGGTAATGCGCTACAAAACATCAACCAAATTTTCTTCTAAAGATTCTGATTAAAAAGTTTGAAATTTTGGTGAAACTTTGCAGAATTAATTTTCATAGTTTTTGCACAAAGTCGGAAATTCAGGATTTATTGAGTTTTTGTTCGGAAAGGAGCTTTACTTTCATAAAAAAAATAATACACATTTAATAAACCAAAGAAAAATAGTCAAACCTTGCTAAAATTTAGAGCCCTGATTTTTATTTTGGTCACTGTATGTGTTCATCAATTCGAATCACAGGCATTATTAGAAAATAATAACTGTTTATGGAGAAAATTGCGATCACAGACCAACATCATTTAAAACTGGTTAATAGGCATGCCATTTTAATCAGCGGTTAAGGCGTCGAAATAACGAGCACCGAATACGGGACAAATAGTTAGGAAAATAATAGAAATACAGAACATTTGGCGTCCCGTATAAAATAAATTAATTACCAGGACAATTGGAATAAAGAGGACTGTCACGTTAAATACAGGACGGATGGTCTCCAGTGGCGTAACTGTACCCTGATGCCCGTAGCAAATTATTTGGATGGGGCCCTCCCAGTAAAAATCGTCACGTTGTAATTCATAATTAACCACTTAAGTCTTTACCCAGCACCATTAACAATATTATGAATTAAAACTAAGCAATTGCTCTTACTTAAATCGAGTAAAAGGTCTGAAATTTTAATAAAAATAAATTGGTTATTTGTCAATGTTATTGTGGCTTCTTAACATTTAATTTTTAATATTTTTATTGAGCTTTGTACCACGATTGTTTATTAGGAAAAATTGAAAAAGCAACAAAGTCTAAGCGGTAGAACTATTTCGGAGATCACCACATCTCCTCATCAGACTTCTTTTTTTTCTAGACTTCAGCAGGGATCGAACCTGCGAATTCGATGTTCAAAGTCAGAAGCGTTAACCACTGAGCTATGTGCATCCCGTAAACTCTTGTTGCTAATTCATTTTCCTTATTCAACCAACTACTATCAAGTCGTCTGCAGACGAATCGTTCGTTTTGCCTATCGTTCGTGATACAGAATAAGGCCCTAAATCTTCAAATTCCCCAAACAAAAAAAGTTAAATTAAATTAAAAAATTTATTCGAAAGAAATATATTCTCAAACAAAAGATAAGACATAACTCGCAAACTGTCATTCTATCGAAATCAAATAAAATTCTCACTGCGAATATCTTCTAAATGGTTAGGGTTATCGATTAACCACATGAGACCTTTTTTGTAGAGCGTTCAATTTTCGTATAATTGAAACTCATTTAACAATAATTATTTTTTAGTAAGTTACAAAATTCAAAACAAAAAGTTATTTTCCTTAACCTTTAACTGTGGAGGTGGTGGTAAAATTTACCAGGGTTTGAAAATGCTGTAATATTTTTATTTAATTTGCTTTTGCTGTGCTTTGACTTCGGCATGTATGATATCGAAAGCAAAGCAAAAGCAATTCAGAAAAAAACAAATGCTTTGGCTGACGTTTTGAAAGCAATTTGTGGAAGCACAAAGACAGCGAAGCAGCAGCAAATCAACATCAATTTGACTATAAATTTGCTGCGAAACACCGATTTGGCAGAAACAGAGGATATTATATGTATGCGTGCGCAAATCCACTAGTCGCTTACCCTGATAAGCTTTGCATTGATCGAGGAGTTAATATGTATATACCATGCTGCAAAAGCGTCATGTGCACAACACAGCCAAGCAGATAACAGCACAGCAAAAGCAGTTTCACAGCAAATCAAAAGCAATAAAATTGTTTAAATAAACTGCCGATAAAAAAAAACAGAATAACCTTTTCAAAGTCACAGCAAAAGCAAAGCAGTTCGAATCAAAATCGAAAGTTTCAAAGCTACGCAAAAGCAAAAATAGTAATGCTGTTGCTGCTTTGCTGACAGTTTTTCAAACCCTGAAATTTACCCCCTCTTTACATTTTCTGAATTACTCTCCTATGTTGCGCTCCAGCAACTTGATTCTCTCAGTATCTCCTCATTTCGTTGGCGTTATTGATCAGTTATGTTTTTGCTGTGAAAGGTGTACCATGGGCGGGGAAATGCTGATGCTGGTGTAAAAATTACCACTCCTCAACGTTTATGCAACTTTTTCTTTCAAGGAAGGTTGACCTGTATTTTTTACAATTAAATTTTTTTCATATGACCTCTTTTATTTCTTTAAATATCTATATTTGGTTGTGAAAAGATGCCCCTTTAGCTTTAGATTAATTTTCATTTTACAATTTTATAAGTTTACTATGTGATTTTTGCGCTCTTGTGAATAATAAAAGCCTTGTGAAATAAAGTGGACCTTTGTTGATCTTAAAAGAAAAAATAAAATTTTGGATTTATTTTAACATAAAAATCTAGATGCTTAGTTAAAAAAAAAAATAATAATTATAAAATTGCCAATTTTTATTCAAATTTCTAACTAAAATTCGAAGGGGTAAAATTTACCACCAGGTCACAGACTGTGCCCAAAAAATTCACCTCCATAGCTAAAGGTTAAAATACTTCAATCTATAACTTCGATTATCTTTTAAATGGTTAGATTAATGAAAGGAGAATATGAGAGCGTTTAATTTCCTATAAATATTGACGATGCAACTGGTTTAACGATCTATTGGTGATAAGATATGACCATTTTTATAAGAGACTAAATTGAAAATGGAAAACTATGATGAGGATAATCTTCCCGTTAATATTAACAGCTCAGATTTGGTAAGTACTTTCTAGAGGTACCCAGGAACTAGTTTTCGTGTGTCGGATCAAAAAAAAACTACTTGGTCCACCATAATGTACATTAGGCTGGGTCGATTTTGTATGGGGAAGATAAAAGGCATTTTACCGTATTGTAATAGTAATATTATGATGCCTTAAGTCTAAGCCAATTGTTATTCACCACGAAAGATTAATTTAAAACTTATCTGTAGCCTGCGCAATTGAATCAAAGTGTATGAATTTTTAAAATGAAAATTCGGCTTGTAATATCTATGGAAAGCGTTAATTGTTATAAACAGGACGATATATCAAATTAAGGGTTATTAAATTTAGTACCTCACGTTCATTTATCATTCAATAAGTTTAAAAGTTTTAAAGATATTAAGATAAAACTTACAAAACCAACAATTTTCCCTTATTAGTTTTCAATTCTTCAGTACTTCAGCAACCAAGTGAAAAATGTAAAAAGTGAGACGAGATTTATTTCAAACGTTTTAATGGTTTCGGATTTTTATATAATATTAAAAGGACCATGGACTTGGTCACGCCGATTTGGTCACTTTTCGAGATCGTGGTAAATGAAGTCAAACATGTATTGTCAAAGATTAGGAATCGTTTGATAAGTTAATAGTAGTTTCAAACATATAAGAATTTACATATATTAGCATAATACAATTAGGGTGAGAAACGCCCATTTTAAGTCCATTTATGCATTCTTGAAAACTGGTGCGGAATGGTTTAATGAGTCACCGAAGAAGACCATTTTTCGCGGTTTCTAAATTTGCCGTTATATGAAAGTAGGGGACGTGCAATAAGTGTTTGGATATACATAAATATTTTAATTAATTCCATTATGTGAAAAAGCGACTGTAGGTAAATGCAATAGTCCTTAACATATCCTGGGAAATCCTTTTGAGGACTCTCCAATTGGACGATATTGCTTTGCATTCAGCTTGAACGAAAAAAGTCAGTCCCTGCGCACTTTTCTGTAATCCGGTTCTTTCATTTAAAGGTAATTTATACAACTGAAAAGACATTTTTTCAGAAAAAAACTGGAGATCCACTTAATTTTTTCGATATAACTTTGGTAAATGTTACTTGATCGGTACGTAATAATTACCAAATTGAAGGCGAGACTTACGGTTACTAATTTATGATAATAATATGATGAAAATTGTTCAGATTATAAACAAATACTTTAAAAAAAAAATGTTGAACAGAATTTTTTGTAATTTTTTTATATTTGCAATTTTTATATTGTATGCATAAACATAAGTCAACTTATTAGTGTTTCCAGAAGTTGTGCCTGTTCAGTATTTCCATACTCATTTACATAAACAAATCTTTTCCGCGATGATGGAAAATAATGGCTTTTCTATTAGAGCTACCGAAATTGTTCCTAAATTTGCGAAAATTCGCAAATTATAGATAATATTTATTAAAAAATATTAGAATATTTGGAACCAGCGACCTAAATGCACTTCAGCAATATTAATGCTGTTCTTTACATCTTTTGACTATAGGCCAGTGCAATTATCAAGAGAACAATTAAAATTTTATTGGAAACAGATAACTTTGAGTTTAACGATTAGCTAAAGGGCTGCGAAAAATTATATTTAACTTTATCTTTTGCGTTAACGGATTCGTTATCTAATAATATGCACCAAACCATTTTCCTGAACCCAGAATTTTTAACAAAATTGGTCTTATTCAACTAGTGTGTTGTGGGTCATTTGGCGGTCGATGTGCGACACATTGTGCGTGCTCTTACAATTAAAATAAATTACTATATTTGCAGGCTTATTGGTACTTCATGATACAATATATTTTCACTATTACCAACAGATTTGAGAAAAATTATATTTTCGACCCGCCCTAATGTACATATGTATATGGTCTTTAGTTGAGTCTCACTTTGATTGATTTTAAGTATGTACTTAAAAAAAATTATAACTTTTAAGTACTTAGTTTTGTTAAAAATGTTAGGTTATATCTGAGCTCAATGTCTCTTGTGCCGAAGCCCTCTCGGAACGGGGGCCCGCAACTTTTTTCCAGACCTGCCGTCCTATAGGTACGCCTCTGATGGTCACCGTACATACATATAGCCTACAAATTTGGCAGAGTATGAACACACTTTTACATATCTAGCCTTTTCTTGACTGGGTTGTGAGTTCTAATGCCGTATGATACTAAAAACTATTGCTACCACCCTCGCCCATTCGCTTATTCATTCTTTCTACGTTGTTATTATTGCTCTGATTTTTGTCTTCCGTTTTTTCTAGTTGTGCTACTGTTCCCTTTTATTTTTTTTCTACTACTTCACTTTCATTAAAGTTTATTGTTCTGGGACAATCGCCATTTGTACTTTTGTGTACGTTTTCAAGTAATATACGGCGTCCATGCCCACCGTCGAAGGACACTTCCCCAACCATCTATCTACATATTTATATATGTATGTATGTATGTACGCCATATTCAACTTAAACGATCCAGGATGTACAAACACAAGTGTTGACTACGGCTGAAGCTGTCGTTGCGCTTCTTTCAATACCCTGCAGAAAAAAACTATCTATTGATAAAAAAAATAACCCTCTTGTAGTTAGCTTTTTTGCGGGATTTCTATGAAATATATAACTTGTAGTTAGCTACAAAAAGCTGACTTGAAACTAGTTGACAAGTAATGCAGGTGATTGTTTCCTTTAAACGCGCTTATATTTACATATCTTACACTTCGCAAATACTTTTTCGAAATTTCATATTATCATTTTGAAGTTATATCTGACGGAGTTCGAATATGGGGCCACCTACAGCAGAATATGTAAACAAATATGAAATGTAATAAAATAAATAAAAATATCTTGTTTTGCTATTGAAATTTTATGTCCAAAAGTAGTTAGTTACAAGTTAGTTACATCTAATGCAGAGGTAACCACCCTTGAATACTTCGCGGCCATCGCCATAGAAATAAGCTTTCATTAAAGAAAATACACAGCTAATATCTAGTGACTTTAAGCTCCTTCCTAACCAACTTAAAGTTGGCTTATAGTTAAATACATTTCCCGCAGGGTAGCTGCTGTTGTAATTGGTGTGGTGCTTTTTGTTTTGTATTTTAAGCAATAACTTTAAGTTAGGACCAGAAGTAGAGTATCACAAAATTCATTCTTAGTGAGTACTTTTCTCCTTATTTGTTATACTATTTATATTTACAATAGATGCGCGCAAACAAATGCACTCGAAAGCGTAATGAAGGAGTGCACTTAAGCGAAAGTAAACGCACCAAATTGTATCTCCACATTCATGGAAACAGCAATAAAGCAACCTACATATTATATAACAAATACCGGTGTACAATAAAAAAAAAAAACTTAGACCACAAGTTGCACATATGTATGTACAAGTTATAGCAATGTATATACTTCACTTGCGAGTATCTATGATATTTGGGCGAAAAGGACTTTATTTAATCGATACGTACTTTTCCATCGAAATTTCAAAGTCGTATTTATCATCGTTACCAATTAAAATTAAGATGGATGGCAATAGCCCTGTTCGCATACGCACTATCCAGTAAAATCCAGTAAAAAAGAGAGAGCATTGAGAGAGCAAAAATGCCAGCTGAAATTGCAAGTTTTACTGCATATTTACAGGATAAATTTTTACTGTAACTATTTGCTAGTAAGAGAAACAGCCGATGGCATGATGCTTAATGCAATTCACATTACCAACCAAATTGTTTGTGGTGCTTTTAGAGTTGCAATTGACTAAATAAACCTGTTTAAGGGCCGTTTTCTCATCTAACCTTTAGTTTACCGGCCACTTTATCGTCTCGATATACGAGTTTTCGTTTTCTCATCAGCGCATTAATTTCTCGAATCGATAAACTGTTGCTCACCCGATGCAACCTTTAAAATTTGTACCCAACTTTAAATTTTGGTCTGGTTTTGGTTCATGAGTCAGATATATTAGATATTTCAACCAAGGTTTTGGTTTTTGCTAACAGTTGCTCCTGCTCTATATTTGCTTATGTTAGTGAAGTTTCACTCTCGGAAATGTAGTGAAGTTTCACTATACGGAATAACAAATTTATTTTTACCGGCAAGGTAAGAGAACGAAAACACTTTAAAGTGAGGAACAATTTATCTGCCCTGCTAGTAAAGGCAACTTTACTGCTTACATTAGAAAACGGCCCTAAATCTATATTAGGATGGGAAATACTATTTTTCTTAGAAAATTGCGTCGAAAAATAACAAATTAATCAGCTGTTCATAAAACTTTCAACTTCTTGTTGGTTTTACGTTTTCGTACTTTTTTGCATATTCTCTCATTGGGAGTAAATATTGGCTTACTCTTCGAAATTTGTTTACTGGCAAGTTACTGGACATTTTTTGCTGAAGAATACGTAAACACAACTACCATCTTGCCCGCGGGAAAAGCTTTCTAAAGCTTTCTATACATTTTGTATAGAGGAGTACATAGCAGTGTTGGTACATGTATGGAAAATTTCCTACCCGTAGGGATTTTAGTATATAGAAAAAAAGGACAGATTTTTGTTAATAAGTTAAATGTAAGGTTTTTTCGAAAAATCGAAATTGGTATACAAAAAAATTTGCAAAATGCAAACATACAGATAAGTTTATGTTTTTTTCAAACTATAGTCGACAGCTAATTTTTACACTTGATAAAGTCGAAAAGTAAAGTTAAATAAAATTAATTTTTGTTCAATAGTGCCATAACTCGAAAAAGGGAAACTCGAGAAAAACGGCTTTAAAGTTTTGAGTTTACATACACTCCCATGATAAAAATTAATACATATTTTGTTGTAGTGAGATACTGGCAATCATTACAGCTATCAAATTTTTACACAACATAGAAAAAGAGGAAGCGGTAATTTCTGCATACTTAGCTCAATATTTGTATTTTTTAGATTATGACACTATTGAAGTAAATGAGCGGTATATGTGGTTCTGTGCAATAACGACACAACTCAAAACAAAAAAAAAACCCTCAATCCTGTTAAGGGCCCATGTCTCTAATCCTTGTGTATTCCTAACCAAGGTAAGAAGTAAGGATTACTAATGTAAGTAGTAAGGATTATACGTGGATTAGACAAAGATTAGAGACGTGAGCCCGGATTAAGGGGTTCTTTTTTGTTTTGAGTTGTGTCGTTATTCCAGAGGACCATCGCACAGTGTGCCGTGTGGAACAAAACTATGTGAACAAAATTTTTTACGGGTCATTTCAAGGTATATTTAAGATGTTGATTTCCGATATGCCATACGTTTTTTTCAGATTGGTTCTTGTGTGGGAATTATTGCGAATTTTGCAAAATTTTTCGGTTGTTGAAATTCGAAGCGCAATATTTTCCATCACCACTGGAACAATTTATTTTTGCAAACGAGTATGGAAGATTCGAGCTCGCGCAAATGGGAAATACATAGTCCGGTGTTCTGAAAGATATATTTTGTAAGAAACAAAAAAGTAATTAAGTTCATTTGTTTTATAGTCATTTGGTTGTAAATCGAACAGTTGTCATCGTATAGTTACTAGGTATCCCTTGGTTTATAGTAATAAGTCTGGCCTTTAATTTGAAAAGCTCCCGCAGCTTTGCAATAATTAATATTTGGGAAAAATATGATAAACAAATTCGATATCCTTTATGTTTGTATTATCGCCTTTTATAGAAATCCTAATGAATTTTGTCCACCTAGCTTGTTCCATACCATGCAGTGTGCATCGAAATGTACTAGACCTCTGCATGAGTTGATTTAAACTTCGATCCAAGCAGAGTACAGTAGATTTTGATATTCTAATTCATATACAAAACACTTTGCGTTCTGAATTTTGTAATTTATGAGAATTCATTTCGTTTCAAATTTTCTACCTTCAAATGGATGAATGTGAATGAATGAAAAATATCAAACTCATTGTGGTTATTTATTTCAATAGTGTTATTGGGCTTTGTACCACGATTTCTTTGTTAGGAACAATGCTTAAGCGGTAGAAGTTATATCAGCTATTTCAGAGATCACCACATCTCCTCTTCAGACTTCTTTTTTCTAGACTTTCAGCAGAGATCGAACCCGCGTCATCAATGTGCAAAGCCAGAAGCACTAACCACTGAGCTATGCACACCTCGTAACCTTTTGTTGCTAATCCATTTCCTTATTCAACCTACTACTATCAAGTGCAGCTGATTCGCCGCTATAAAAGCTTGACAGCGTGGTTGTTATTGTCAATTCCATACATGAAATAGATTCATTGCATAGTTTTTAGGGCAGGCTCATCCCATATATTTATTTGTCAATTTTTATTGTGGCGTTTTCATATTTATTTCAATAGTGTTATTGAGCTAGATACCAGTGTTGCCACAAACAAATTTTTTTTCGTACCAAGATTTCCCACCAAGACCAACCAAAACTTACCAAAAATTTGTTACGTTTTTAACAAAGTAAAACTAAAACATAGCAGGTACAATAAAAAAAAATTAACTACCTATTACAATTCATTTTACTGTACAGACTTAAACAAAGGTTTTCCTCTTTGCACATAAGTACTATTACAGTATATTTTGCTTAGCTGCATTTATGCTTAAGTGCACATTTAAGTTACCTACCTCAAAATGCGCATCAACGGCATTATTTTTAACATTTATAAGAAAATTGCTCAGATAGGTGCATTCAACATACGTGCACATTAGCAATACCTGCCTTAAAAATTGTCAACTATAATCAATTAAATATCAAAGAAAGTATTACGTTTACCTGCGCTGGCTCTACACTTATCCTAATTTTACAAGCTTTTATTTATTTTGCTCATCTCGCAGAACAACGAAAACGGCCATCATTTTATGTAGTTATATAGATAATTAGATACCATTCGGAAAAAATTTCGCTTGCAGTAATTTCTACGTGGTAAGTGCTCCTCTATTATTTGGTTTCATAGGTATTCGGATACCTTCCTCATTGAAGTAGTAAAGAAAATTCGCTTAAGTGCTTTTTTCGTGCAAAGAAGGATGGACAGCTAAGCAAAATATACTGTATTATTATTATTACGTCTGGGATACTCGCGCTGCGACCTAAGAAGATCTGTTGTGCTTAACTCTAATTGTAATCACTCCAACCCTAGGCTATTTAAGAAATTGAGCACTTTGTAGGGCGCCATGCTTCAAATTTTGAAGAACACAATCGTTCTCCAAGGTGTATCAGTCTGCTATTTATGACACGTGGGCAGTCACATAGAATATGAGCTGGGGTTTCCTCCACCAGTTCACAAAGGCTAGGGACCATGCCAGCGCATTCGGGTTCCATGCTTTTCGAGACAGTTAGCCCTTCCTTTGCTTTCACACTCTTCATGTCCCAAAACCCTCCACAGCTTTACGCTATTGTAGGCTTCCAAGTCGTTCAAAAGAGTTTTATAGCTGTCCACAAACCTATTTTAAAAGAGTCTAAGACCTTTAACCTGCCTGACTAACTGACAAAATATTTATTTTTGACAAATAGGGCCCTCTACACAATCTTCTATTGCGAAGAATTCTGCCTGAAATATAGTTGGGTATATGCTAATTGGCACACTTTTTTGAAATCTTGGTCCAAATACACCTGCCACAGAATTTTCGTCGTCCATTTTTGATCCGTCGGTATACCATACTTGGGACCCTTCGTTAATCATAGTTAATTCACAGCAGTCCCGTTTAGGAATTCTGAACTTGTACGGTTTGTAGAAGGACAACTCCGAAGATCTCCAATTTTCTTGCTGAATAGACAAATTAGGAATGCGCTGTAAAGACACAGGTATAAACGCTTGAAACATATACATATGTTTTGAGTCAAATTGGTTTTTGTTAATGCGGTTCTTGCGTAGGTATAAACAAGGTAACTGTCTCACACCATCTCACGCGTTCCAGATAGGACTTACATGAGCACAACAATCGCTAAAACTCGCGAATATATAAATCATGACTATAGGCCTCCATTTTCTTGGTAACACTTAACTAAGTGTTTATGTGAGATCATACGGATCAGCGAAGGTAATCTAACCTGTAGATCTCAACCAAAAATCAACGTTGTATTGTGCGTGGCTATACCCAGGCAGCGTAAATATAATTATATTTATGCATTAAAATAATTGCAACCAATTCCATTTTTATCCAATGGTTCTATATTTCATATATAGATTACAAGTAACAAGTAGGTATGTTTGTGGGAAGCTCTAAAACATATTCACATTCATAAAAAATATTGTTATTCATATTCATTCAATTTGTTTTACAACGTTAGAACATTGCTATGTCAGGCACATTTTGAAATTTTGGAATTCCATCCCTGGCGCACGTTGAAGTTTTGTGATATAAGAAAACTAGTTCATAGATTTTCTCTCTTGTATGTAGTTGTGAAATAAATATTTCTAAAATAAATGTATTTTTTGCTTATCTTTCGGTTTTGGTCTTTTTTAGTGCCTTCTTTTGCCCTGATAATTAGCTTTTTTCTCACATATGTAAATGCCTAGTAATGATTAAGTTCCGCGTTTTCTTTGATTTCAAACAATTTTGACCGGGTTTACTATGAAAATACTACTCTGTGCGTCGGCGAAAAGATCTACATAATTTCTTATACATAATAATTTATAAATAATGTTGTGTGTGATTGAAGATTAAAATGAACAAAAAAAACTTTTTAACAAAACATGTTATAAAATTTCTGGGTAGATGTAATTTATTTAACCTAAACTCTACTTTTCGCAGCACCCTGTATCCGCCACTGCGCAATATATGGGAGGCTTCAAAGATACCTCGTGATTGTTAAAAAACTACGGGCCTTCTTATTTTCGATATTCTTTAGTTCTGGGAAAAAATGTATTTCTCCCTATAAAACATATCGACGACTTCAAAGCCCCGAATCGGTTTAACCGATTTCAAAATTAAAAAGTACGGGTCTCCTTATTCTCCATTTTCTATAAGGATCGTGTTCAACTTGAAGAAGTAACGATGTGTCTTTGATCAAATAAACTTTTTGCAAATTACCCTCTAGGCTGCAATGTCCTATTGTAATTATCAAGGAAATAATGTTTCTCTATGCACTCCAAGTCTAGCGATGATGTAACTGCAACGGTTGAAAGAAGCACTGATCGCCTACCTAATACTGGGGACAAAAATTCTCTAATTGTAATTGCGTAAATTTCCACCCGAAATTTGCTTAGAAACCTCTTAAATGGCACTCATGCCCTAGTTCTGTTGCATACATGCCTGCTCTTCTGTCTACGACTGGTACTACAGGCTGTTTTTCTGGAGAATTCTATAATGAATTTAACCTTAATCACTAATACATGTGTGGTAAGTAAGGCTAGCGGGATCTAAAAGCCTAATTACTCTCCATTTTCCCGGATGATATGACCTTTCGTTTGCCAAACTTCTCTCCAGTGAAATTAAGTAGAGTTAGTTTATCCACCTGCCCTAAGTATAGTTAAGTGTAGAGGCTTCAGCTCTGGAATAAACTCGAGCGCTCACGTTGGTAAGTCTCTGTCGGGTTTGTAATATCCAAACGTTTTTATACATTTGAAAGCGTGCGTGATTAAATAAAGAGACTTTGTGAGCCAAAAGACAACGGAAAAGCGTGAACGTGCGTGATTTTTTAAATCATCATCGTGAGCGGGCGCCAAATCACTTACGCCCCTGCCTCTAATGAATATATGTATATGTACATACCCTGCAGGCAAGAGTAACGGTGCTTGACCCATCACCAGCGGTGGCAAAGATACCATACCGGTCTGTTCTTATGCGTGAAAAAGACCGGAAACTTTAACATGCAGTTGTGATTGGAGATGAACATTGGTACCATACATATATGGAGTTTTCGTTGTTTGCTTTTTTTAACTCCAGTTAACAATGGTTGAATGTAAACAAAAATTAATTAACACCCCCTGCATCACCAGGAGTGGCACTAATATTTAGTGGCACCACTTTCTTCTATCAACTGACACTGTGGGAGAAAGTAGCACAAATTGCCTGAAGGGTATGTATGTAGATACATAGTATTATTTGCCATCATACATTATTTACACAACAAATCAGAGTTACCGTATTGCTGCAACAAATTTTCATTTATGGTAAGTGGTTTGGCATTTATGCCAACTTCTTTCTTTATTTCTTCTATTGCATGGCTTTTCTTACTACACTTTACTCTCTTAATATTCTTTTGCACTTTATTCTTGTACTTGGATCTTGGCAATAAAAGCATTTGTGGCAACAACAAGGCAATTGTTTGGTATTTATTTCGTACTCTAATGCAGTGTAATACATTTACTGCAATTTGTTGTAGTTATTAAAGATACTATGTGTTGTTATTTTGTGAATTAAACTTGATGTGAATAGTGCGTGTGCACACAGTAAGAAGAAGGTCTTGAGAAAGGCCATATGTGAGTATCTAGTGAAATGTAGTGTAAAAATAAAATTTGTTTTACCGGACGGAAACAGAAAATAAAAAAGCTGTATAAAATTTGAGTCGAATGTGATAACTTCAAGCACGTGCAAGTTGCGTTTGAAAATTCCTGAAAACCAGATACATGGATGATGGTTCCGGGCACAGAAGTCGATGCATGCGGGTAAAGTTTTTGATCGCGATTCAAAAGGGAATGGCCAACAAAAATTCGTTTGTAGTCGGTTCAAGCAGCTCAAGATATCTGGCGTTTACAGAAATTATCTTCTGTGTAGCAATCGAACACCCCTTTTGAGGCGTTCTTATTGTATTGGAATTGTGGTGCGGGATAGATCCCGTCGGCGAGTATTGTCGTTTGTATCGTCGTATTGTCGTATCGTACAATTTGCCTCAAATCGAGAAGCCATGGTTGGATGCGAGCCCGAATAAACAACTAGTGCGATGAAGAAGCTGAAGAGAAAGAAGATGCCGCCTACAGGGCCACACTGCTTTCGGGCCTAACACGAGATATGTGGGATCGATATAGGGAGCTGAAGAGACAAGCGAGACGTATTTTCCTTAATAAAGCACAGGAGGATGAAATACGGAAAAACTCCAAAAAATTCTAACAGAAATTAAGGCGACTTGCGAAAGGTTTCAAGACCAGGACGAACTCCTGTAAGAACGTAGTGAACAAGAACGTGCTGAAGTAATGTAGGGAAGACTTTTCCCCCCGATTGAATGGTAGCAGCACTGTCAGTAGTGGAAAAGGTGAACCCAAACCCCTAGTCAATGAAAACGGAAGGAAAGCGTAATTACGTAGCTGAAAAACAACAAATCTGCTCACGGCCAGCCGAGCCATTCAAGTACGGCGGTGAGCAGTTAACAAAATGTAGACATCAGGATATCAGAAAATGGTCATATAAACACCAGCCCGACGACTGGAATTTAATTGTGCTCTGCCAAATTAACTGGAATGGTGACACCGCCATATGCGCAGACTAGCTGGGATCAGCCTTCTTAGCAGGTCTATAATTTATAAGTGATTCGCTGGTACCTACATATACTTAGATTTCTTGCACCACAATATTATTTCAAACACTTGTAGTGAAATATTCTGCACTTATAAATTTCCCAATGGGGTAATTTAAAAACTGTCGAACGGTTAGTTATGTTTTTATATAAAAAAACGACATTTTTCGTATTGTGCGGTTGTTCAGTAATACCAGCGCACTCATTTTTTTTTTTAACTAAAAATTATTAAATTATGAAACGAAAAAAACTTTAATTGGCTCTACTGAAGGACATGAGTTGTGTCGTTATTGCTGAGGACTATCGATATGTACTGTTGTAAATGTCAAATGTCGATGTTTGACATAAAGAAGAAAATGAAATAAAAGTCAGTCGTTGAAGAAGTCGTTACTCGCAGTTCGTTTTTGTATGTACATATGTGCAGCATCTTTCAGGCAGAGTTGCAAAGTCCTTCTGGCCGGTTGTTGACCGTAGGTTATACTGGTCTGAACCCACGCGATGCAGCCTAACATCGCCCCTGACTCCAACTCCCACAGCTGCTTGGCGGTTGAGATTGAATCATCTCAACACTTCCTGTTTAGGTGTTCGGCGTTCGCTAGACTAAAGTTTAGACAACTCGGTGCGTATTTAATTAACACTTCCGAGGAAGTATCCGAATTGGACATTAGCTGCCTCCGAAATGGGTGTACAGACTCCTAAATTTTCATTGTTTGCATGCATTTTTTGAATTGGAAATTGATTATGAAATGCATAGAGAGATACTTACAATGAAACTGTGGAATTTAGGATTGTATTAGTCTAATATAATGCCAGGCAAAATACACGCGCCCACATAGCAAACTTAGCACACATAGCCTCGCGAGGCTACTGGCTTCCGCGCACTGTTCTAGTACAACGCGGCTGTTTGGTTGTAATAAATGCACTCTGGTGTATTTTGACAATACTGCAAACCAAAACTGCCGGTCAAATACGCGTCCTTGAAGATTTGAAATTTAAATTTTTCAAGAGACAGCGAAATGTTATCTGCGCGTATTTCACGTTGTCAAATCACTCGTGCTGCTGAATATCAATAGAAAATTATTCAAGTGAGATGCTTTGCAATTGTGTCAGCGGCATACAAATTACGCACACAAATTATTGAAGCACATAAATATATATGCAAATAGATTTTAGAGCTAATGTTAATAATTGGGCGAGTAGTGTCATTAGTATATATTTACAATCAGATGTATGTATAAACGAAAACCGTGTGGAAAGTCGAACTAGGCTTAAACAATGTGGGAACTTGTTCAATTTCGGTTAGTTCAGTGTTTAGTAAATTAAAATATTTACAAATTAGTAAACTCTATGATAGAGGTAGGATAGCTAATAGTGTAAAATGCTGGCCTACTAGCTGCTTACTTGTCGCGCACCAACTGTCTTCACGTTTTCCATTTGAGAGGAGTTTTGGACGCAATCATGGAATACTCAAGTATGTGCATCCAAAACTCTAAATGACTGTACCTTAGTTTTAACGTTGGGACTAAAAGCATACATAAATAAATAAATACTTTTAATTATATTAGAGGGCATATGACCCATTTCTATTTATTTATTTTTCTTCATTTCGCATTCATTCAAGCGTGAGGTTAAAAAGTTTAGCGGGACATGAACTCATCAACGGAATGACACAAATCACTTAGTGACATTTTTCCGAAGTCTATTTAATAGGATATCGGTGTTGAGGCGATTTGGTATCTGTTATTAGGCATGTCAACGCCCAGGCGAAGCTCTCTCGTGTTCCTACATTTCTTTTTTTTTCAATTGAATTAACAATCTTTAAGTATCAAAATACTTTTTGTTGTTAATGAAAACCACTCTGAAAAAGGAAAAGTTTTTTTTAGAACTTTTTAAGTCTAAATTGCTCTGCTGCTTGTGTATGCGTGTCACAGCTGACTAGTGATGACATTTCATGTTGGCATTTTACATGCCCAAATTAAGGCCGCATCCAAACATTTTCAGTGATAATCAAGTAAAGTAAGTACGTTATGTACGTGTAGTATGTAGTAGGGCGGGTCGAAAATCTAATTTTTCTCAGATCCCTTGGTAATAGTGAAAATATATTGTATCATGAAGTCAACAACAAGCCTGCAAAATATTAGTCGTTTATTTTAGTTGTAAGAGCCCGCGCATCGACCGCAAAGTGACCCACAGCACACTAGTCGAATAAGACCAATTCTTGTTATAAATTCTGGGATCGGCAAAATGGTTTGGTGCATATTATTAGATAATGAATCCGTTTAAGCAAAAGATAAAGTCAAATTTCATTTCTCGCAGCCCTTTAGCTTATCGTTAATCTCAAGATTATCTGTTTTCAATAAAATTTGAATTGTTCTCTTGATAATTGCACTGGATTATACTCAAAAGATGTAAAGAACAGCTTTAATATTGCTGGCGTGCTGGCATGTCGCTGGTTCCAAATATTCTAATCTTTTTTTAATATTAGCTATAGTTTGCGAATTTTTTCCAATATAGGGACAATTTCGGTAACTCTAATAGAAAAGCCATTATTTTCCATCATCGTGGAAAAATTTTGTTTATGCAAATTAGTATGGAAACACTGAACAGGCACAACCTCTAGAAACACTAATTGGTTTACTTATATTTATGCATACAATATAAAAATTGCAAATATAAGAAAATAACAAAAAACTTTGTTCAAAATTTTTTTTTATGTTAAAATAATTTGTTTATAATCTGAGCGATTTGAATCATATTATTATCAAAAATCGGTAGCATTAAGTCTCGCCTTCAATTTGGTAATTATTAATTACCGATCGAGTAACATTTACCAAAGGTATATTGAAAAATTTAAGTGGATCTCCAGCTTTTTTCTAAAAAAATTTCTCTTAAATTGTTTAAATAACTTTTACATGAAAGAGCCGGATTCCAGAAAAGGGTGTCAGGGAGTGACTTTTTTCGTTCAAGCTAAATGCAAAGCAATATCGTCCAATTGGAGAGTCCTCACCTACAGTCACTTTTTCACATCATGGAATTAACTGAAATATTTATTTATATCTAAACACTTATTGCACGTCCCCTACTTTCATATAACGGCAGAATTAGAGACCGCGAACAATTTTCAAGACTGCATAAATGGACTTAAAATGGGCGTTTCTCACCCTAATTGTATTATGTTAATGTATGTAAATACTTATATACTTGAAACTACTATTAACTTATCAAACGATTCGTAATCTTTGACAATACATGTTAGACTTCATTCACCACAATCTTGAAAACTGACCAAATCGGCCCATGGCCCACTTAATATTATATAAACATCCGAAAACATTAGAACGTTTGAAATATATCTCGTCTCACTTTTTTGAATTTTTCACTTGGTTGCTGAAGCAATGAAGAATTGAAAATTCATAAAGGAAAATTATAGTTTTTGTAAGTTTTAACTTAATATCTTAAAAACTTGGAGTCTTGTTGAAAAATGACAAATGAACGAGAGGTACTAAATTTAATAGCCCTTAATTTGATATATCGTCCTATTTATAACAATTAACGCATACCATAGATATTACAAGCCAAAGTTAAATTTTAAAAATTCATACACTTTGATTCAATTGCGCGGGCTAAAGATAAGTTTTAAATTAATCTTTCGTGGCCAATAACAATTGGCTTAGACCTAAGACATCATAATATTACTATTACAATACGGTCAAATGTCTTTTATTTTCCCCCATACAAAATCGACCCAGCCTAGTATGTAGTTATGTATGTATGTATACAAGACGCAACATTATGCTCCGTAATCACAAGTACCCACATGCGCTCTATCATATACATATATAAAACTTCTGCTTTGGAGTTTTTGTGTGAATTAAGAATTGATAAACCCCGCGTTATGTTCTACTTTTGAATATGATTATTTAAATTTTGAACATAAAATTTTAATGGCACGATTGCCTTCTTTTTGTCGACTGTATGTATATCCAAAAAGTTGATTAATTATGAATTCGAAGAGACAAGCAATAGAAATATCACGCCCCCCTTTAATTTAATTCTTTTTTTTAACTGACAGGCGATTCTAAAGCTCCTTTCATCATACTTTTTCACTGCAACAAATTTTCATATACATACATAGAGTGGGAAATGTAAAAAAAAATAGTATTTTCACTCTTTGAATGGTGAATTTCTCAAAAGTGAAATATAGTGCCGAAAGCATCATCAAATCCGTCGTCAGAGCAGTGGTATGTTCGAAAACTATAGGGCAGGACACCACTTTTCGCATTACTTTAGGATGGCGTGTCAAATTTTTAATTAATCACGTTTCCTCTTCTTCTTATTCTCTATCTTCGACAAAGCACGCCAGTCGTTTATTTTCTGTGTCAACTAACGCCAATTGGAAATGCCAAGTGAAGCCAAGTCCTTCTCCGCCTGGTCTTTCCATCGCAGTGCGAGCCTCCCCCTTTCTCTGCTACCACCTGCGGGTTCCCAGTTGAATACTTTCAGAGCTGGAGCGTCGGTGTCCATCCGAACGACACGGCCAAGCCAGGGGATCCGCTGTATTTTAAATCCCTGAACTATGTCCATGTCGTTGTAAAGCTCATACTTCTCATGGTTCCATCGTCTGCGGTACTCGCCGTCGCAAAATCTTTCCCTCAAACACTCCAAGAGCCGCATCATCGGATGCTGTCATTGTCCATGCTTCTGCGCCATATACCAGCACGGGCATGATGAGTGACTTATAGAGCGTGGTTTTCGTACGTCGAGAGGGGACTTTACTCCTGAATTGCCTACTCAGTCCAAAGTAGCACTTGTTGGAAAGAGTGATTCTGCTGATTCTGTTTTTGTTAACGATGATGTCGATGTCATCGGCATAAGCCGGCAATTGTAGTAAATTGTTCCTGAACAGTTCAGTTCTGCAGCTCTTATTATCTTCTCCAACATCAGATTAAAGAAGTCACATGAAAGGGAGTCGCCCTGTCTGAAACCCCGTTTGGTGGCGAACGGCTCGAAGAAGTCTTATCCAATTCTGACGGAGCTGTCGAAAGCGACTTTGAAATCAACAAAGAGGTGGTCAGTTTGAATCCTTTTGTCGCGGGTGTTTTCCAAGATTTTGCGTATTGTGAATACCTGGTCTATGGTGGATTTGCCAGGTCTAAAGCCACACTGCTAAGGCCCAAACAGTTCACTGACGGTGGGCTTCAGTCTTTCACACAATATGCTCGAGGTCTTAGTAACCTTTGCTTAGAAGGCTTATCCCGCGGTAGTTGGCGCGAATGACGGGGCCGTCTTTCTTGTAGATTGGGCTGAGCACACTTAAATTCCGGTCGTCAGGCATGCGTTCGTCTCACTATATTCGGCATAACAGTTGATGCATGCACTTTTTCAACTCCTCACATGAATAGCTCAGTTGGCAGGCTGTCAGCTCCAGCAGCATTGTTGTTGTTTTTCAGCCGCGTTATTGCTATTCGTACCTCCGTCATCATCGACTGTGTGCTCGATTTCTTCTTCTCCACAATTTCCATGCTGCTAGCATTCAGTAGGTTGGAAAAGTGTTCCCTCCATAACTTAAGTACGCTCTGGACATCAGTTACTATGTCGCCATTATTGTTCTTACAGGAGTACCCCCCGGTATTGAAACCTTCCGTAAGTCACCTAACTCTCTGGTAAAATTTTCGGTCATTCTTCCTGTATCCCGGCAAACACGTCTCGTTTCCCTCTTCAGATCCCTATAGCTGTCCCCAATAGCGCATGTTGCGCCCGATCGCAGCGTGGCCCTGAAGGTGGCATCTTTTTTCTCTGCAGCTTCCTGACGTAGCATATCAATTGCGAAATAATCGTTGATATCCTTTGTGTGTGTTTCCTACCTTAACGCTTAAAATCAAGTTCCAACTGGCAACGCCAAAGACCTATCGATCTATGTATGGCTTAACGCCGGCCAGATTAACTTAACTTAAGTGTTAGCTCACACTATGCTCCATTCAGTAGTACATGCCTAAAGTGGGATTGTTAGCGCCTTTGATAATTACGCACGGTATTTGTGGCTATTTTTGATTGAAATGGAATACAGTCGATATTCTGGGTATGCAGTTACAATTGCACGGCTATGCTCAATCCCGACACTTTAGCCCTCTTCCGCGCACCCTGGGAAATGTGAACAATCCAATATGCGAGTGGAGCCTTGGGACACGGCAGAAAGATGAAGCTTCGGTTGGGCAACTCCGGTTTAAGAGATCTTTGAAGTCTTCAGTGTCTAATTACTAGCAGGTGCCTCTTACAGCGTGCGCTTTCTTAGAGCAAGCGGCTTGCTTTATAAATGTGTGTTTCGTTGAGGAGCCACCCTCCAAGAAATGGGTTGTGCGCAGTGTTGCCAGAACTTTTTGGGCCGACCGGCTAGATTGGCAAAAAAAAGCGGCTAAAAACGGCTAAAATGTTTTAGTGAAAATTCACATGCTTTATTTAAATAAATCGCAAGAAACGAAAGACTAGTTAACACCATTAATTTATATCGAGTGTATATTCCTCATCATCAAATGAATCACTATTGTATATATCACGTGAATTCATTAATTTTAAGAGATCGTCAGCTACAGTAAAATTATGGCAGCATTTTTCTTCACATTTTAAACCGTATCTTATATATAAAATAGCGTTTAACGCACATTGGATTTCTTTGCTTAGTTTTTATTATATTCATTGAACTAAATATTCGCTCTACTTCTGCATTACTTATAGGCAAAACAAGAAAACTAAAAACTAGGTTGGAAAGGTCAGCAAAAGGGTTTTCTCCTAGGGCATTTCGAAATTGATAAACTTCGGCCCAAAATTTTACAGTTGAGTCTAAATTACTCCAGGTATGTAACGTTAACCGTTGCATTGCATCTCTATGGATGTTATTTCGTCGGCATTATATTTGTGTTTTTGTTGCTGTAGTTGAACAAATACTTTTGGTTTAATTACTCTTAATGCATTTCCAACCGAAAAAAGTCAATTTTTTTTAGTGTGGCGATATTTGTAGGGAGGCGTTGGCGTAATTCCTTTATTAAAGTGATAATAAAATAGCGACCATTTTCTCGAATTATTTTCTCGGCTTCGTGGTTAAAAGCGTTTGTGCTTACTTTTGTTTTTAAATACTCTTCAAAACTGTGATAAAACTGAGGAAATGGAGCAAGGTATGGTTCCAACGGGGAGCATATAGGATCAAATGTGTCCGCGCTAATAACCACTAGGGAGCATAGATGCGAAAATAAAACATTGAGTTCATTAAAAATCTTCATTGGGTCTGCATTATTGCTTTCGAACAACTTGTTTACTTTTTGCACCTGAAAATTAGGCAAATAGTAAAATCGGCTAAAAACGGCAAACTTTTTTTTACAAACCGGCTAACAAATCGGCTGCCGGCTAGATCGAATTTTCTCCGGCTAGATGCTATCAAAACCGGCTAAATCTAGCCGGAAAACGGCTAAAATGGCAACGCTGGTTGTGCGTTGGGTTTGGGAGCCGCCTCGTAAAATCCACTTCCAATTAAAAATACAGCAATCCCTCGGATGAGGCTCCCATCTTTTGGCGACGACCAAAGCAAATGTTTGAGGGCATACAACTGGAATGTTTGTTCCCTTAAGGTGAAGGTTGCCATCAAAAAAATGCGTTGGACAAGGTAAGACCAAAAATGTCTGCCGAACTCGGTATTCGATTTGTGTTGGGAAAGAGACTCCGTCGCCAGGTACTATCTTTCACCACGATAGACGTGCGTCTCGCTACAATACGCATCAAAGCGATGTTCTCCATCATCTCGGTCATTTTCGCCCTTGTAGCAAAAAATGTGCGCCCAACAATGCAAGGAAAGGTCAACGTCGAAAAGCTGGATTTCAACAGGCGGCCAATTTAATCGCCACTTGACTCTCATGAGGAATGTCGCGAAGCTGCAGAGAACAAAAATATCGCTCGCTTGCAGAACGTATCCGCGCAAAACTGACACGGCTGCGTGAAATGACAATTCTTTAATAGAGCGTACAATTGCTGGCGGTGAACGTGGACAAAAAGATGTATCTGCTGTCATCAGATAAACAGTGAGAGTATAAGCATATCGGCACCCACGTAACTGTTGACGGTTACACGTAAGAAAAAATAGAAGTCTTAGGGCCGGTTGTTCAATGTCTGATTAGTAAAAATCCGAGGTAAAAGCTCCGGTTTGATACAACGACTGCTTTATCGATCACATGTTATATGCATGACGTCGAAATCGTCGATTATGATGTTTAACCGGCAAGTAGTGATAACCAGACATTGAACAACCGGCCCTTAGTTTATATAGGAGCCAGCATTAACACCAATAATAATATCAGCCTTGAAATCCAACAGAGAAGCACTCTTGCCAACACGCGCTACGTTTTGGCTGAGTAGGCAATTAAGAAGTTAAGAAGTATGCAGGAGTATTTGGGAGAAATATTTTGCGGAAGATTTACGGGCGATTACGCGTTGCCCAAGGCGAGTACAGAAGACGATAGAACGATGAGGTGTATGAACTTTAGAACGATATAGACATAGTAAGGCGAATTAAAATAAAGCTCCTACGCTGGCTAGGTCATGTCGTATGAATGGCACAGAAGAGAAACCACTGGCTCAGTTGGACTGGGTCAAAATCGCCTAGGTGGTTACTGCGCCAATCAAGAAGAAGATGTATGGCTATCCTACGACTAAATTAAATAGAAATCTACCCTGGATTAAGGAAAATGTATGTCTTTCAAATTTCGTCGAATCATCTCAATTTCGTTTGAGGTACATATTTGGTACAAGGTCAGATAGAACTGGCTCTTGTCGCTATTTTGAATTTATTTAAATACACGCAAATTACCTTTTTACGGATAAAACGTACCACATACTTAGATATATTATGAAAATGTGACGGTTATATAACCTTGCGAATCACCTAAATTTGCTATTCAACGCAGTCAGAAGTAGCTGCATGGCCCCGTGCATATTTAAGTCACCTGCTCATGCAGGAATAGTACTGTCTACGGCCTGCCGATTTTTCTGCAAAAATAAATCACCAAAAATCGATTGTTAAGAAACTTTCACAGTTGAACTCAAATTCAACACACTCAAATGACCACTGTAACTTTCTCCACCCAAGAATAACCATCGAGATACATACGGTGAGTGAGCATACGCAAAAATAAAATTGTCGCAAATTTTTAACAAAATGTATAAAAAAAATTTCAACAGTTCTTTTTCATAAAAAGTTGTAATTGAACATCATTGTAAGAGTGAATGTGATACCACAAAATAAACTCAAAAATATAGCTATACGTATGTAAGTGTATACTAAACACTGCTGATCATCATTTCAGCGGCATCATTAGCAGTGTTGCCAGATCTTTTTGGACCATCCAGCTAATTTGGCAAAAAAAACGGCTAAACTGCTTCAACTAAATTGCACATGTTTTATTTAAATATGTAGATCATAAGTAGAAAGGCTAGTTCTTGGAGAGGTTGCAAATTGAAGCTGGACAAAATTTTGCCAGCTAGAATTTGTAATTAAGAAAGAACATATGATTATGCACATGGTTGGACTTTTTTTGTCGACGATAATTTGAATAAACAAGTTCGTTAAATTTAAAAATTTACAAACTTGAGCGATTTTAAAATGAAAAATGTAAGTAAATACTTGTTTACTTAATTAATTGAGTTAATTCCAAAGACTTGAAAGGTACTCGGCTAAAAAAAAACTGTATTCGTAATCGGAATGCAATCGCTACCAGAGTCGATTTAGCAAACCCCACAGTTACTACGACAAAGAAATTGGAACGTATATTGAAGAAAGTCGGACTAACAAAAAATATATATGTAGATCATGTTTTTTGCTCATCTGAAAGAATTGTAAAAATTCTATAAAAATTTATTACGTTTGAAATGCAACCGTGGACACTATATAGCTGGCAGGGAACCTTGCGAATTCCTGCAAATTTACGTTCATGCAGAAATTGCAAGTTTCTCTACTTGAGAGAGAATTTGGGAGCATCTTTTCTTACTATATGATATTTTGCGTGATGATTCTCGATGGATTTTCGACGAACAAACCTACTGTTTTCCCAGATAGTTTGCTTTACATAGAAATTTGTGCTCTTTTATTTTCATTTTGACGCATTTCAGTGTTTGTTCTTTTAATTTAAGTTGGCGTTCGGTTTTTGGAATTTAAATAAGTGCTCAGCAAAAAAGTTAGTATAAAAAAATACATATGTGTACGCAGTGCTTGAAAACATCAATTTTTCCCGTACCTTAAACCTTTGAGCGTGGGCAACAATAATGTTTTGTAATTAAGCTAGAATTGAGTATGCGCTATCTTCGAAGACAATGCCTGTACTATTTATTCCATGTGTTGGCACATATCCAAACACAAACTCGTGTCCAGCAAACAGTGAAACAATTTGTTATTTTCTAAGTTTGCGAATAAAACTTGACACTTAAATTTAAGACATTCATAACAAACATTTTATGAAAAAAATCTGCGCCTACGCTATATTTAAAAAACCCTGCCTGACATGAAAATTTTCTCCGCGATAAGGCTAGTGGCCATTTTTAACATTTGGGTCGCTCAGTCAAAAATGGAAACATATCTATTTGAACTTTAACAATACAAGGCAAATAGCAAAATCGGTTGTGTTTTTTTTGGCAAAACGGCTAAGAGATCGGCTGCCCGCTAAAACGAAATTTCTCCGGCTGTTTGCTATCGCGACCGGCTAAATCTAGCCGGAAAACGACTAAAATGGCAACACCGATCATTAGTACAAGAGGTGACTCTCTTTCAGAGCAAAACTGTAAACGACATCGCTTAAATGAGCGGTCACGCGTGTTTTCGGATTTTCCATATGCCCATTAGGTAAGCAAACATCAGCATATAGGAATGTATAAGAACATATGTATGTATGTGCGTATGTAGATAAATAATTTTAGTACTCGTAGTGACTATGCAGAAAAAATGGTGGAATTTCAAGCCCTAATAATTACATGCTTTTTTGTATTTATATGCTAGGAGTAAACCAGAGCTACTGGTTGCTTAAACAAAAACTAGTTTTAATGGGGACACGATTTTCGTATACTGGGAACAACCATTATACCAAACCTAACATAAATTCGGTTTCCTACAAAATTTGTGTACATTAGACTGTGTCAAATAAAACAAATGTTTTTTTTTTCTTTCGGTCCCATATCAAAATTTCGTTGTCGGTTACAAAAAATAATGTCGGCGAAATTTCAGCCCTCTATCTACATTTTTCAGTTAGCGCTCGTAAAAATAAGAAGTTTCAATAAAAAAAATGTTGTTCCAATACTTTTATTTTTATAAACAATTAAATGTAATAAATAAAGGAAAACCCTTAATCCAGTTTTGTGGGGAATTAAATTCTCTATAAAGATAGTCTTACATCAAATTTAGAAAACAAGCACCGTGTTTTTTAGAGCTAATAAAATATATTTTTTTCTAAAATTTATATTAACTAGTTAAATAACTTTTTGAGAAGCAAAACTTATATAGTTAATTACTTTATGAAATATTATGATTTAAACAAACTAGTTTTCATACTTTCATTGATCCCCATCTTGTATTTTAAAAGATAAACATTAGTTTTATTTGGAAGAACAATCAAGAAACGAAATATAAAATTTCTATTATTTTTCAAATTTAAGTTGTATTGGCTTAAAAATTTATAAAAACTCATCAATATACTATTGCTAGCATAGGTGTATTAATGTTAACCTCAGTGCTGGCAGTATTTCATTATAAAATTTGAGGTTGTATTGTGATAATTATATTGTTCCGCGGTCAACAGCGGAGTTGATGAAACCAAGTTTTGCTCAAAGCCCAGATTGCTATTCATTTTTTTTGACATAGTCTAATATACATACAAACATATGTATATACATACATATTAGTGTTGGGCAGTATCGATACCCAAGGTACTCAGAACTAAAAAGGATCCACAGTACCCGATTTTTAAAAGTATCTATTCTGAGTTCTCCAAAGTACTCAGTACTCACAAAGGAACTCGAAAGTACTCTGTTCTGTAAAATACTCTGTTCCAATAATCATGTTGATAAATGTACTCAATATTGATTCAAAGTACTAGAAGTAATTTGGGATTAAAAGTACTTAAAAGTACTAGAAGTAATTTGGGATTAAAATATTAAGTTTAATAAAGTGCTGCCAGCTCGTAAGCATTGAAATGCTACCAACATGTGTATATCTAAAGAAAGTACTCAGTACTCTCAAAAATATCCGATCCCTAAAAGTATAGATATATAAAAAATCGATGCTCAAAAGGACTCGATACTTCCCAACACTAACACATACATATGTATATGTAATGACTTAAAATATGATGATTATTGTTTCATTTCCAAATTCGCCACACAAAGCACGAGCATTATTAACATTTTGTAAATCGAGCACGATTTTATACACAGCTTGGAAAGGGATTGGTTTCCTGCAGGGATGCATTGCACTTGTAATGTATGTTTTTGTATAAAAACAGGAATATCTTTAACCGCAAATGAGGCTGCGACGCGATAAAAATGTAGCAGATCAGCACATGGTGGAAAGTTTATACATACATATGTATGTGTTTGCTTCATTCTGAAATACATGCATGATGCATTTCTGAGTACCAGCATGGACGTAAGTATCGAAAACAAATAAAAAATAAATATTTTTCGTTCACATTTTGCTAAGTGTTAGTCGAGTTTCTGGTGCGTCTCTTGATGTTATAACTCAAATGACGGTACCTACAATTTAGCACCGCCTCCAAATGGAAAATGGTTTTATGTGAACATTTTTTAAGGCACGAATACTCTCCAAGGTTTGGTATGCCGGCCGAGGAACGATCGCTTGTAGTAAAATCCCCCTGCAGGAAATGTGACTAGTTTGTAGATAACTCTTACTAACTAGCATTTATTAGCTATTTCCTTTGGCCGTAGCTAACTAAATTGAAGGGCGATGGCTACAAAATAGAGAGAACTGGTTTCCTCTGCATTAGATGACAGCTATCTTGTAGCTAACTACTTTTGGACATAAAATATCACTAAGAAAAACAAAATACTTTTTTGATTGCTTACTTTTTAATTAATTTATTTTATTTTATTACATTTCATATTTGTTTACATACCCTGCAGTGAAAAATTATCAATTGTTAAAACTAACCAACTTATAGTTAGCTTTTTGGCGAGATTTCGATTAATACCTCACTTTTAATTAGCTACGACAAAACCAACTTAAAGTGAATTGTAAAGTCGTGCAGGAGTCATGCAGACGCAATCGGGAGTTGGTTTTCTTTACAAGTTTCTATTAAATATCCTCATACAAAAATTACTTTCAATACACTTTTTTTCTGAACTTCGCAGATTCTTTTTCATATTCAGGACAAATAAAAGGAAGATCGAAATTTTATACTATCATTTTGAAGTTATGTCTGACGGTGTTCGAATATGGGGCCACCCAGAGCAGAATATGTAAACAAATATGAAATGTAATAAAATAAAGTAAATAAATAAGTAAATAAGAAAGTAAAAAAACAAAAAAATATTTTGTTTTTCTTATTGATATTTTATGTCCAAAAGTAGTTAGTTACAAGTTAGTTGACATGTAATGCAGAGGTATCCAGGTCTGACTTTTTTGCGGCCATCGCCCCACAAAAGTAGTTAGCTTTTTTCGAACAAAATACACAGTTAATAGTTAGCACTAGTGTTCGCGTAAACAGACTAAAGTTAGGTATAAGCTAACGTCACTCCCTGCAGGGTATTCTGCTGTAGGTGGTCACATATTCGAACACCGTCAGACATAACTTCAAAATGATAAAGTAAAATTTCGATCTGCCTTTTATTTGTCCTGAATACGAAAAAGAATCTGCGAAGTTCAGAAAAAAAGTGTATTGAAAGTAATTTTTGTGAGGATATTTAAAAAGAAACTTGCAAAGAAAACAAACTCCCGATAACGTCTGCATGACTCTTGCACGACTTTACAAGTAACATAAAGTTAGTTTTGTCATAGCTAATTAAAAGTAAGTTATTTATTGAACTCCCGCAAAAAAGCTAACTGGAGTTGGGTTTTTTAATCAATTGATAATTTTTTTCTGCAGAGCTTCTTTGAACTAAGGTAGTACCGAGTAATAGTATGCACTCGACCACGGCGGCCGCCAATAACAAGAAATAGGAAATAAAAAAAGTAAGTGCGCCTGGGCCTCACTGGAGAAGTGAAACTTACGTTACATACATATCTATTTTGTTTCATAAGCAATATACATACACACATACATATGTACATACATAGATACATACATACATCTGCTTTTGCTTAAGGTTATATTTTTTGTCTTCTCTATCTAGATCAGTGATTCCCAAAGTGATCCAGGGGGACCCCCAGGGGTCCACGGAAGATTCAACGGGGGTCCACGGTGAGGTGAAAAAAGTATGGGGTCCATGAGTTGTAAATGGGGGTCCACGAAGATTTATCTGGTTTCGATGTAAAGAACCAAAATGGTTGCTTGATAGCCTCTTTATTTAACTGTAATTTTTTGTTCTGGCAAAATTTTTTTTAGTTTCACTTTTATTTCAACATATTTTGATTAAAAGAAAAATACTGATAAAAATAAAATTTTTCATAAAAACAGGGTTGAAATCTTGCAATTCTGCCCGTAGTTTGTTTGCAAGTCAAAGCACGGCCGAGTAATCATAGTACAGTAGTCGAAAAAATTATGTCCGCACCAAATTTTGACAAGTTTTAAAACATTATTTATGTTGTTTCTTAATTTCGGTTAGTTTTTTATAGTTCGTTCTTTACTAACATCCGTATAAATACAAGTTTAAAGGCAGTGTCACACAGATTTTCGTTAAAATTTCGAGTTTTTTAATTAAATTCTGAGTATGCAGTTTTGCAGCCCATTGAATTCTAGTAGAATAAAGTACACGTTTCAATTCATTTTTTAGAATTTTCAAAAGTTCGAAATTTGTACGAAAGTTTGTTGATTTTTCTTTTAATATTGCACAAATGAGTAGTCCACTTGCAACCAGCGTTATGTGATTTTATAATGGTGATCCATAAATAATAATAATAGCTATCTTTTTTTAGCTTTTCGCGTTCGCTCTTCCATGAAGATTGGTCTGCTTCTTTTTTACGACGCCTTCCACTAGGCACCGAAACTACCACGTTTTCTGGCAGTTTTCTAAGTTCATCAGAAGATGGAGACTTTTGAAAGTGTATAAATAAGTATTATAGCGACTTTTGCAATAGTAGTCAAAAAAACAGCACCAACAATATCGTTCTTACGTTTCCGTTGAAAACATTTTTAAATATTTTTATGCAGATTTTTTAAGCTTAATCTGTTTTGTCATCTGAGGGGACTTTTTTCAAAAAGTTCTTTAAGAAACTATTTTTATTCATAAAAAACTCAAACCTGTCCAGCTCACTAAAATCTTAATATTTTTCCGAATTATTTTGGTGGACGTCTTAAGATATAATACATTTTGTAATCCCGGCGGAAAAACCGTAAATTTTTTTGGTGATGCAGTCTAATGTACATACATACATACATACGTACTAATTGCAAAAAATCGAAAATCATCTTCAGTGAAATCTATAATAAACCATTTGTTCTAATCAACACCTTATCAGCAGCAGATTTTCCTATAGTAAATATAGACAAAACGATTTAAATTTTGGTGTTTTATTCTTTCTTACTTTGTAAACTTATCACACAGTTCTCATTGAATTGAAAAACTATAAATAGTTTGCAGTTTATAAACTTCTTACACTTCCTTAGAGATAAGTACGCGTAATCAATTGCAAGTTGCACATGAAACTAATGCGCATATGTGAAACACAAATACTTAAATATTTTAAGAGAAATTTAAAAATAATTTCTTAATAATACCTAATGCTCATCATTTGCTTAGTCATTTCCATTCTTATAGTACTTATGACACTCACGTTTTGTATATGTGACCATAAAATTACTTGCTAATTATATAAATTAAACCCTACCTAAACACTTAAATATGCAAATACACATCCCAATGCCACCTTAAACTTCTGGCTGTAACACCTTGCCGGCAAAAATTATATTTCCTGTAGCTTCTTCCTCAATGAAGAAAATAAACGGCTGATTTACGTTAAACTCTTCGATAAGCGGTATGCCGCCAAATTTGTTATCGATTTCCACTACCGTTGAAGCAAATGCCTCGGTTCCCTTCTCGTTCACATCGATGCCGCTCTTTTGGAATATATTCGACACTTTTAATACGCCCGCAACGGCTGCGCCCCGCGCCAACCCCGGCAAAGAGGCCTCATTCGTGAAAATGTCGTTGATGCCCAATTGCTGCAATGTCGGCTTCAAGCTCTTGTCAAAATCAAACTTAAACTTAGGCATTGTGACCTTCACCTTCTCCGGTTCCATGGCCCACTGCATACGTTTCAGTTGGTCATTGGCCAGATTCTTTTGCAGTTGTTCGATGTTGCCCAACGTCTTTGGCAACAAAATGAACAAGGAAAATTTCCTGCCTTTATAAGGCAACCGCAAAATCTTCGCATCTAACGCTTCATCGTTTTTGTAGAAGAAGAAGTCGGTCTGCTCCATATAATCAGCACGCAATTGTTTCTGCGGTGTGTGGAAAAATACGCCTTCGAATGTGCGATTGAACGGCCGACGCCATACTCCATTAAAGTACAGCACATTCGCCAACAACAAGACATTATTTTGAACATTTCCGTCGTTGACCAGTTGTTTTAGCCGGCCGTTGGTCACATTGCTACACCAATTGTTGATGGTATCCGCAGAGGATTTTGCATTCGCAAACTCCAGGCGCTCAATGTCGGTCTGATAATAGCTGCTCAGCAGGGCTGCATAGCGCTGGTGCGGTTCAATGACCACATCTGTGAAAAGTTTCGATTCCAAGTTGAGTGTATAATAGGGATTCTCCTTCTTTAGCACAGTGAGTGTCTTTCTGTAAAATCCACGCAAGTTTTCTGGTTGTTTGATGTCCGTCAACGTGTTGTAGAGTTCCCGTTGAGTCAGCGAGCCATTACCCGCCGCTTCGGCCAGTAGCGCCAGCGAAAGCTTCACGGAGAAGGGTGATATGATGACGTTACCCGACTCCTCGTGCAGCACTAATTTGAGCAAAGCCCACGAGAAGTGATCCAATGTATCGCTGCGATATGGCACATAGTCGTCGAAATCATCAAACCCATCGACCAGGCTGGGCGAGTCGTAGATGTTGGGCTGTGTCAAGAAGATGCCACTTGGAATTGGAGGTAGTGTGGCGGGTGAATTGGCCTGTGGTGGCGCGGCCTCTGTAGCACACAAAACCGCCGGAAGGCCAAGTGCAAAGCACGCCAACAACAATGCACAGCTAATGCTTATCATTTTTTGAACTGCGAACGGTGTCACAAAATCGAATTGGTTTTTTTGCGGTTTTTCGCCTTGACGCGTCTGTCGTCTGAACTCGTTTTACTATTTATGTACTTCGATTACACTAATTATAATTTTTGTTTTTATATTTGCTTTCAAAAGCCACAACCGTGTGTTCTCTTCTGCAAACTGTTCGGCTTGAAGCGATGATTTCGAATGACACAATCGCAACGCAGAGCTGAGCTTTAAAAACCAGTTTGCCATAAAGCCGTAGCAAAAGCAAAAACACGAGACATGGAGCTGAAATGAGATAGAGAGCGAGTCAAAATAAGATCTTTGAGATGTATTTACTATGAAGAGAGTATTTACCAAAACCACAGTCGTCGCCGCTGTTGTATGTAAAGTAGTGGAAAAAGGTACGCTCATGCATACATGCATATGGACGTACTTACATACGAAGCAAATATTTGTTTGATTGTTGGGAATTTTCGACTTTCTCAATTCTGATCCCCGATGCTCCGCGTAGCGTTTCGCTTACTACGAAAGATATTTTTATTACTAGGTAGATACGTGAGTGAAAATACCCAACGCGTAAGTACTCAATATTTGTATTCAAACTTATGTTTTGGCATACATATGTGCACGGTTGCCTCTCTGGTACAATTGTACCAAATATGGGTCTTATTTAATTTTTTGTTTATTTTGGGCCTTTTTGAAGCAACTATGGCTATCCGTTCGTTTGGTGTTGGCGAGAGCTATCCATTTGTTTTAAATAAGCAGCACATGCTGCAACTCTTCTGTTTGTTGTGTTAATTGTTATCACCATACTGATCTCTAAATTGTCGCTGTGAATACATGCATACAATGTTCACTGTACATTAGGGTGGTCGAGAAATGCATGTAAAAAAGGTAAAGTCGGAATTTTTATGCTTCAGCCCCTAGGTTTGTTCTATACCGAAAAAATATACCCTTAGGCACGGTGCACATTAGTGCGATACGATATGCGATACGATATGGATGCGACATCGACATGCTGAGTACGTGGAAATTGGTAGGAAGCGATGAAAACTGTGCACACTTGCACGACAGCGACACCGACACCGATGCGATATAATATTGCATGCGTATCGCACGTGCAACACGGTTTTCTGAACGAGGTGAGATTAGCATTGCGCGGTATTTTTTGCAATAAGCATGCATTTCACAGGCGGAAGTATCTTCCTCAATTTTTTTAGTCGACTTTATAAAAAACCCATGTATTTGAAATTATACAGACAAAAAAACGACTGTACAACAGACAGGCATGGAGAAATATATCGTCTGAAGTCAAGGACACAGGTAAATGCACAAAAGAATATTTTCTGTAATGGTTTTTTTGCCTTTGTTTTCACATCTTTAAAAAGAAATTTAAAGAATCCAATAATCTTAAACCTATTTATTTTTAATTTTGACTAGCAAACAGGATTTGGTGTTTGTTTAAATGTTAATGATTAACTATTTTGTTTCAAATACTCAAACAATTAGTAATCAGTGTAACTAGAAGCAATTAAGAAATAATCATCTCATTAACCAATAAAAGAAGAAATCAGATGTAATAACAAATACTAAAAAATGAGGTATGTATGTAGGTAATTACTTTTGATTATTCGTTATATTTTTATATGTTTTTTTTCTTGAGTGTTATTTTATTATTTTTAAGGAGTTTTTAAATTAAAGAGAGAAAGTACAAATTTGTGTGCTCTATTACACAATGCTACAAAAAATAATGAAGTAAATATACCTGGTTATTTTTCAGGTAGGTTTTGCCGAGGGAAAATAAACATCAGTTTTACTCGATATTAAACATACTTTTCTCTTAAATTTTTAAAAAGTTTATAGACGTAAACATAGACCCATCATTCGAAAGGTCTAAAGGTCGGTTGCGAAGCAACTCATTTACAAGCTTATAAGGGCACAAATGTTTGTGCAGCTATCACAAAATGGTATCGCGTGTCGCATCGCTCTTATGAGCACTGCGCGCATTTCATATCGCATCGCGTATCGTATCGCATATCGTATCGCACTAATGTACACCGTGCCTTATTCTTTATACCCGAGCGCACTTGTGCACAAGGGTATTTTAATTTTGTTCACATAACGGTTGTTTGTAACAGCCAAAACGAATCGAGATAGATATAGACAAATGTATACATAAATGATCAGGATGAAAAAAGAAATCGATTAAGCCATGTCTGTCTGTCCGTCCGTCTGTCCGTCTGTCCGTCCGTCCGTGTACACGATAACTCGGCAAAAATTGAGAAATCTCAACGAAATTTGGTATGTAGGTTTCCCTTAATCCAAGGTAGGTTGGTATTGAAAATGGGCGAAATCGGACTTTAACCACGCCTACTTCCCATATAACGGTAATTTCCAGAAATACGAAAACTGCGATATTTTAGTAACTACTGAAGATAATTCACTCAAAATTGATATTTACAATAATTTTCACACGAAAAATAAGAGTATTATACATTTTTGGAAAATGGGCGTAGCCACGCCCACTTATGATCACATATAAGTATATCGGTAACCGTTCTACCAATTTGTACCAAACTCGGTTCAAATGCTTGCCACATAAAAGCAAAACAAACGTTGAGAATTGTTGAAATCGGACTGAAAGTACGGCCGCTTTTCATATAACGGTTAATTTCAAAAATGCTTGAAACTGCAATATTTTGAAATTTAAGGACGCTAATTTACTCAAAATTGATACACCCCGGCTTACCATCTAGCGGAAGGTTTCGGAAAGGTGAAAAAACATATATTTAATACTTGCGCCGGGTATTTAATGTGCGGCTCCGCCCGAACTTAGACTTTCTTACTTGTTTTATTTTGAAATCAAAAAAGGTCGCTCAAAGCGCCCAAAGTTTTTCATTTATTTTATTTAGGGGAAAAACAACTTTTCATAGAAATGGTATAGAATAGTTACTACGAGAAAACTCTGTTTATCTGTAGGAGATTCTCAGTAATAACACCTAATTGTTTATTTATCCATTTTTTTTATTGCAACTACATATAATTTATAGGTCAGCCAAAAACCCACAAAAACCCCGAAAAATGCAATGGGGCGACCAATAAAAAATCTTTAGTATTAAATAAATAAACAATTGGGTATTATTATTGAAAGTCTCCTGAAGAAAACCAGAGTTTTTCGATCGAAAAATATTGACTTTCAAGAATACTATACCATTTCTACGAAAAAATTTTTTTTCTCATATAAAAATACATGGAAAACTTTGAGCGACCTCTATATATTTTTTGATTTCAAAATAAAAAAAGGGGTATTCCTTTTTTCGATATAGAACAATCCTTGGGGGGAGAGCATTACAATTCCGACTTTACTGTTTTTGGACCACCCTATTGTACATACATATGTACAGTTAGTGCCAAATATTAGCGTACTCCTTGTGCTAATAAAATATTCACAATTATTTTCATGAAACAGTTTTTTCATTAATTATATACGAAAATATAGTGTATAAAAGTTAAAAAATTTTATATCAAATTTTAAAAATTTTTATTCAGAATTTTTAGAAAATTTCTGAGTACGCAGTTTTGTAGCCCGTTAAATTTTTGTGCAAGTTCTGAATAAAAATTTTGACGCTATGTTACAAAATTTTATTTTTTTATTTTTATGATCTGATATTAAGTGTGAAGCTTTGATCTATATGGTTTATATTATAGAAGGAACTATATTTTCATAAATAACACAGTTTCCCAAAAAAAACTTTCTGCATATTGAAACCTCTATATCCCTATCGTATTCGACGCTTTTAATGGGAGCCCAATAAAAATAAAAATTTATATACATACATAGGTTTTTGTTGTCGCTCAATCCGAATACAAGGGTATACACTAACATTAGACACTGCCTGTATATGCAAAAATGCTAACAAATATGTAGAGAAAATTTATTTTTTACACGAATTGAAAATATTGAATTTTTTAACGTTTAATATTATCAAAAAATGGACGGTAAACAAATATTAAATTTTATTTCATTTTAGACCTTTTTAGTTAGATATTGTGGTACACAAAATTTTGATGCAGTGGCAACCCTGCATATGTGTACTATTCGCAACAATGAAGCAGACCTTGCAGCAAATACTCAGTACGCACCGCATGAGTTTAGTTATGCTACCTGGGTGTTATGTGTGTTATGGTGTTATGGATGCGGTTTGTGTTGCTCTTGATTGAAAATTCTAATATGTGCGTTTTCTCCCAAACGATGCGTAGGAATTTTTCGTTTAGATTCTTCAAGTAAATCCAAATTACTTTAAGCATGCATATCTTTATTTACCTATGCAAATACATATGTAAACATGTGGTAACATCGAGGGCTTATATTCAATATATGCAATTTTCATAAAATCTAATTTGTGATGTTAAAACCCATCTGGGACTTATCTATCATCCATCACTGATGTTAATTCCGACTTTGCAATTTAATCGTAAACTGCATAGGAAACCCGTATGGCGTTAAGACGCCCAAAATTGAATTTCAAAAACCTAAAAAAAATACTCCAAATGCGATCTGAGTGCCACATTTCAGATACCGATAGAACAAAAGTTAAGTTAAAAAACAAGGTCTTTAATTTGACTTCTCCTGTTTGAAATTTGAAAGCAAGGTGAAAATCTATTGACCTAAACGTATTTTCGAATTGAAATCGTCTTACATCTTTTTCGTCTGAATTTCTTGTGATAAATATTTCAATTAACTGATTAGTTAAGTTGAATTTGATTTTTTAAGCATACGGCAACTCCGCTAAACTTGTTAAATAATTCTAATTTAACTTTTTAAAAACATCTCAACCCTCTGCAAACCTTTCAAAAATATTCTAAATGTTCAAACTAAACATTCTTTAAACACCATATTTTAGTATTTCAAATAACCTGCATATTAGTTAACTAAGTTAGACTTTTCAAACAAGTGTCAAACTTCCTAAATATATTTCAGAAATAAAGCTTTTTCAAGTCCATTTCGATTAATACCCATCTTTTAATGGCTGCATTTTTTTGTAAGCGAGCGACAAAAGAACGCTCAACTCGGGTAAAATTTCCTTTTGGCTACTTAAGCAACCCTGCTGGTAGCTGGCAAGAAACATGTGATTAATTCAAAGGGATCTGGACACAAAAAACAATAGAAATTAGTAATTATGCGAGGTATTTGCGTAATATATATCCTTATTTACGAAATATAATGTATATACGAAAACAAAAATTTCCCTCTCCACTTTCCCATTAAAAATTCACAATAGAGCAGTTTTTTCAGTCAACAACACTACTAGAGTCCGACCGATTAATCGGCATCGGCATCGGCTACTATCGGCACAAAAGCATTGGCATCGGCCTTTTTTCGCCGATTCTTTAGAATTTCTTTTCAAATGTTCAGGTGAAGCGACAGCCAACTTTTAAAAACATTTGCAGACAGCTCAAAAATTATTTTTATGGAGAACACTTTGTGGACCACTATATGTATGTACATATATTCTTATGCATTGAGTGCAAAAGAGTGTATTTTAGTACAAAACGAAATGAAATTTTATGTTCCTAAATATTTTTTGCTTAGCACCATATAAAAAAGTGTTTTATGAAATGTACATAAATGTGATATATGTACATATATTTTTACACATACATATGTATGTATGTACATACATGTGTATGTAATGTTGCATAACAAGCCAACTTATTCAATTATTTCTCTTCTTTTGTTTTTTTAACTCCGTGAAATGAACTGATTTTATGAATTAATACATTTATTTGTAATTTTTTATGGAATCGGCATCGGCATTGACATCGGCCGATTCTTTCCCCATAAGCCGATTAATCGGCATCGGCATCGGTACCTGAAAAAAAATTGGAATCGGTCGGACTCTAAACTCTACTCTCCAGGTCGCGTATGTTTTAACCGTGTTTGTGTTGTTGCTTTGCGTGTATTTCGTCATTTAAGCGAGTGTTCTTTTGGAGCTTGGTTGCAAAAGAATGGACCTAATATCTCATCCAATTTATTAAATAATTTCAATGCCACTTTTGAAGCACGTGGCAACACTCTTCAAACATTTCCAATGTTCAAAATAAGGATTTCTTAAGACTATTTCGTTTGGGCACCTGTATTTACATACTTCATATAATTTGTGTGTTGTCTTCAAAAGCATTTTCAAGCTAAAACCTTGTTAATTTTTATTCGCCTAATATTGCGATACATATTTTAATAATTTGAGTTCAATTCGTTTTTTTTTTGACCAGGTGACACTTCCGAAAAAAACTTTTTTAACAGGTGGCAACCCTTTTGATTGGAATTTCAGATTAGATTGGAATTTCATTCTACCTTCAAAAATTAGTACCAACTTATTTGGAACCTTATGGAACATTATGTATGATGCAGTTCTTCGCAACTAATAACCCGAGGCTTTTCAGACGACATTGCGGTAGTAGCCTCAGGAGACGGCGTGATTAAAAATTGGCTAAACAGCTTCAGGCTCAATCTAGCCGAGCAAAAAACAGAAGCAATACTCATCTCGAGTCGCAAGAAGTTAGTGGAGGTAGCTCTGAAAATTTGCGATCACATCGCCATTACGAAACCCACAATTAAATACTTAGGAGTGGTACTAGATAAACGCCTTACTTTCAGCACCCACTTCAGCTATGTGATAGAGATAGGAGATTTGACGATCACGGGACTATCGCGAATAATGCTTAACACGCGGGGACCTAAACATCACAGACGTTTACTCTTAGCGGAATACAGTGTGCGGCCCCAGTGTCCAGCATACTTCCGCGGAATCAACTCAACATACCGTTTTTGCGTGCTACGAGTTTGCAGCGCCTTCAGAACAATGTCGGAAGACGCAGCTTTCATAATCGCCAGTATGATACCCGTTGATATACTGGCGAAAAAACCTACGCCTCTTGCATCCGCCTCGCATGCCAGGGAAAACAGCATTGCGGAGTGGCAAATCAAGTGCAATAATATCAAATCTGGTATCCTGGATTAATATATTGCATGGCGAGGTACTTTTTTTTTCTGAGCCATTTCGCCCGCCACGTATTCTTTGAGTACCCTCGATTGAACTAATTTAGACTAGAGATGCCGTTTTTAAATCGATTAACCGAGCCCTTTCGATTCGGATTTTGTTGATTTCTTAGTTCCGATTCGATCCGCGAATCGATCCAAAAATTCGAAAATCGACATTCTATTTTTCATCTACTGATGCATACATATGTGGTTTGCACTAGAAAATCTATACAATTTTTAAGAAATTTGAATTTTAGGCTAGTACAAATAATGCAGGCTTGGCAACTCCTACCTTTCCAACTTGGGAAAGCAAAGCCCAAAGAAACCAATTACCTGCTTCTCTTTCTTCACCGACTGCAGTTTCCCTGATAATTCTATGTAAAATTATGAGCAATAACACTACAATAAAGCTCCAAAAATTGGAGCTTAAAACTTTGTGGATATTTTCGTTAAAATATTGCATACCCTAAATACCTTCTTAGCGATCAGTGGAACCACATTTCCCGATCATTAAGTACCGCCGCCGAAGAAGTAGTTCCATGTCAGCGATCCCGAAAGAACAACTGGTATGATGAGGAATGTCAAGAAGCCGCAGATAAAAAAGACGCCGCCTATAGGGCCATGCTGCGATCGGGCGCAACGCGGGCCATGTGGGACCGTTATAGGGAACTGAAGAAGGAAGCGAGACGTATTTGCCGCAATAAGAGGAGAGAGGCCGAAATACGTGAGCGCGAAGAGCTTGAAATGCTAGCCGACAGAAAAAATGCCCGAAAATTTTACCAGAGGGTTAGGCGACTTACAGAAGGTTTCAAGAGCAGGGCGAACTCCTGTAAGAACAACAATGGCGACCTAGTGACCGATGTCCAGAATGTACTTGAATTATGGTGGGAACACTTTTCCACCCTACTGAATAGTAGCAGTGCTGAATAGGACAAGACGAACCCGAACCACCAGTCAATGACGATGGAGTCGATGTTCCTCCACCTGACTAGCGATAGCGCGCTTGACAAACAACAAAGCTGCTGGAGCTGACAGCCTGCCAGCTGAGCTATTATGCAGAATATGGTCAGATGAACGCATGCCCGACGACTGGAATTTAACTGTGCTCTGCCCAATCCACAAGGAAGGCGATCCCGCCATTCGTGCCATCTACCGCGGAATCAGCCTTCTAAGCATTGGTTATAAGGTCTTATCGAGTGAATTGTACGAAATACTGAAGACAGTGTGGCTTTAGGCCTGGCAAATCCACCATAGGTCAGGTATTCACAATTCGCCAAATCTTGGAAAAGATCCGCGAGAATAGGATCGACGCACACCATCTATTTGTCGATTCAAGGGCTACGTCTGTTCTGCCTTCTCGGGATTGGATAGAGAAGCAAGGCGAATGGGTCCGGTGTGGGTTCGGGTGTGTATGCAAAGCTTTTGTAACGGAGTTAAGGAAGTGTCCAAACTCTAATGTCACTAGTGAGCAAACCTTTGATTATTGAATCATGCGTCTGTTCTGCCTTCTCTGCATGGGTCTGGTGGTGAACGAGGACAAAACGAAGTATCTTCTGCCGTCACACACGCAGTCAGAGGATACGCGTCTTGGCGTATCCTGTCACTGTTGATAGTTAAAAGTTTGAAAAAGTAGACTACTTCGTTTATTTGGTAACCAGGATCAACACCAATAATAATGCCAACATTGGAATCCAACGGAGAATCACTCTTTCCAACAAGTGCTACTTTGGGCTGAGTAGGCAATTGAGAAGTAAAGTCCTCTCTCGTCGTACAAAGATCACACTCTATAAGTCAATCATCATGCCTGTGCTGGTGTATGGCGTGGAAACATCTGATGAAGCGGCTCTTGGAGTTTTCGAGAGAACGATTCTGCGCAAGATTTATGGACCTTCTCGCGTTAGCGATGGCGAATACCACAGACGATTTAACGATGAGCTGTATGATAACGCAGGAAAAGGAAGGCCTCCTCTGCGTTGGAAAGACCTGATGGAGAAGGACTTGGCTTCACTTGGCAATTTCCAATTGGCGTCAGTTGGTACAGAAGAGAAATGACTGAAGTGCTGTTTTTGACTCGACCAAAATCGCTTAGGCGGTTACAGAGCCAATTAAGAAGAAGGGGAGTATGTATAATACACTTTTTAAAATACCGCTTAGTTTTAAAGTAAAAGGTAATGTTTTCTCTTGTGTAAAAACAACAAAATTTCGAAAAAATGTTACTGTTTCCTTAAGTACTTTTAAGAATTTTTGAAACTTCTCATAATTAAGCCGGCTTAATTAAGAAAAACCTGATTTTACAATTTTTATTAATTATTTACGGATTGTAAGCAACCTGATGGCGATAAATGTAGATATTGAAACCGTTATGAACAATATAAGTTTTAACAATTAATTACAATAAGTGTTTGTAATTTCAGTGTTGGTCAGATCTCTCGGTTTGATTTCTCTATAAAAATAAAATAAATATATGAAACGATCTTGGGGAATCGATTTATTTGTGGCGATTTCTACCCGCATCGATTATTTTTATTTCGATTGGCATCTCTAGTATGAATACCAAATAGCGGAAGATCAATTAAAATTTAAATCGAGTTGAAATTAAGTATTTCTGTTCGAACTTAGTATAAGGATGACGATAAGTTTCAGCATATCGAATATGAATTGGACCTATAATTTCTCTGCTGCGAAATTTTAAATGAAAGAAACTATGCACATCTATTCTTCATATTCTTACCTTTTGCTTGTCAAAATCAAATTAGCCTCATACTTAAATAACAAGTGGCTCCCAATTTTAGCTAGCTCCATGAGTGTTTATTTTTGTATAAGAAATATTTTTGTTTCTTATGGTGATTGCTTAAAATTTTAACCTTAAAGGCATCTTAGAGAATTTATGTAACTACATACACACATTTCATTTGCAATTGCCACATTAAACGAAATGATGCAGCTTATTCTGCTATTCAAATATCAACGGAGAAACCTTGAATGCTTTATACGACCACTCTAGACGGCCACTTTAGAATGCAATTTTCATTCAACATTTGGCCATTATCCCATACACCTTTCCAATGCGCCGCAGTAATTTCTCCAGCAACATTCTTTTTTTCGACAACTTCTATTACATTCAGTTGATTGCTGATTTTTCTGCTTGCTCACAAACCATTAGTTTTTATGCATTCACGAATCTGTCATTAGTTTTTTCCATTTTACATTTCGAGAGAAAAAGAACTTACATCATGGGTAGCATCAGTGCTGAAATACTCATACATGTACATATATACTAAGCTACATTTAGTACATTCCACATGGCTACAGCCAGAGCGAATGGCGTCCAGTTGAGAAAAAAGCGTCGTTACAAACCGCAGCGCGTCGAAGGAATGAAGTAAAAAATAGGAATAAAAAAAAATAAGAACACATCAAGATTATGGTAATTTAATGGAAAAAGCATGCAATGTTTGTCATCAATTTTGTTCGAAATGCATATCTCGCCACTAACAATTTCCGTTTTTTTTTCTAATATACTATTTTACTCACTTTGATTTCTACGTTTTTCCGCCAACGATTTGCAAGGCATCAAAGCATTCTCCTCTAAGCATGTAAACGGACTCCAAGGACTTCATTTAAATTCAACGGTATATATACATAAATGGAAGAGAAGGCTAAAATGAAATAGGATATAAAATAAAAGCAAAAATAAAGTGTGCGCAGTCAACGGAAGCGACGAAGAGCTGAGTGTTCGATTGGTTTGTGCGATGGCAGCTAGTTGCGGCATGAAAAACTCATTAGTTGCGTGAAAAATTCGCTTCCGCTTTATATTTTATCGCCGTCAACATCCAACATTGTCATGCTAGCGGTTAGCGGATAGCAGAAAAATTACTGCCAAGGAACTTTATGTTATGCAAAAGGAACGAGCAACTGATCTAGACTGAAAGTGGTTAAAAAGAAGTTTGCTCAAGTATTTCATGTTCATTTGAAGAAGTTAGAATAAAGCTTATTAAGTGCGTTATAATCTTACTCACATGCATACATCCAAAGCGCTTTCTTCGTAAAGTTGAGTACATACATATTTGTACTAAAGTTGGCTAACTCTAATTATTTCTACACCTATGCGTACTTACTTAAATGTGGCTTTTTGTGAAAATGTTCCGGCATGTAAAAAGTTTTATACCATAACCACAAGCCACCAATTTTAAAATGAAACTGCAAATTATTTGCACGGAGAGCTGCAAAAATAAACAGGAGTTTACCGCAAGTGTTACTCATCTAAAGGGTGTTCATTGCGGATGGATGGAATTTAATTAAGAAACAAAATAATTGTTAATAAGCTTCACAAAATTTGTCAACAAAAAAATTTTAAGCCGCTGCATTATTTTTTTCAAAGAAAGCGTAACCAGGCCAAAATTTACGAAAAAATTCGAGATGGGTATCAATCGGCGCGTTTTAAAGCGGAAATTAACATTTTTAGTTCATTAAAAACTTATTTGCAAATAACACTTTCACTTTTTGCACTATGTTTTGATGAATTTCTCGCAAATGAATGGACACTTGTATTTAATATATTAAAAGAGCATTTTCGCGAAATTATATATTTAATTGCATATTTCCGTGTTGAAAATCCACACAACAATCTTGTTAAAAGTTAACATAAATAAGACGGAGGAAAATTGGAGCTACCACTCTATTAAAAAAGTATTTGTGTGCCAAACTCCTTTTTGCGTAGGCGGCCTTCTGCCGCACTTAGGGATTATAACCCTCACTAAGTGGAACTCTCCTTTTTGCGTCCGAAGAAAAGGAACACAACTCCCCTTCGTTTGACAAAAGTATATTTCTTGTGCATAATTTGGGTGTTTTTAAAGTTGAAATACAAATTATATTAACAGAGTGGCAGCACCAGTTTTCCTCCGTCTTATTTATATTAACTTGGCGAGATGTTTGTGCGGATTTTCAACACTGGAATATTGCAATTAAATATACAATTTCGCCAAAATGTTCACTTAATACATCACAAATGTACAAAAAGTTATAAATACGCGTGGAATTCATCAAAACATAGTGTAAAAAGTGTAAGTGTTTTTTGCAAATAACTGTTTAGTTAACTATTTAAAAATGTTAATTTCCGCTCTCTGATTATTATTATTGGCTTTTATCCTGGGAATTGTTAGAAACGCAACGTCATCTGATTACATTACCGAAGGTACGCGATTTCGTTGGACTTCTTATGCAGCAAGTTCTTCTGCGAACACTCCACAGCTGTGTTCAATTAATTCTGCATATTCTCCGTTATCGATATTAGATATCACAAGTATGCCGCGTCAAAGATTCAGAGGTACGCGACCATTCATTGTATGTGGCGTTGATTACTATGGTCCTTTCCCGTTCGCACTGCAACGAAACGGATCCGTTGCACAGTAAAACCATTATTGGCAATTTTCGTCTGCATGGCAACCAAGGACGTACATATCGAGGTAGCAGACGATATTTAATCAGTTGCGTTCATAAGCTTTAATATCAGGTATGATCCTTGCCTTGATCTGAATGGCGATAACGCTGCATCGATTGCTGGTGTTAACTGTTTTTTGCAGGAAGATTTTGCTGCCTGGCAGAGTAAGCAAAATAAGCAATCCCTCGCGAACCTTGGCACTTGCTGCTTTTTTATTAAACGCAGTACTCAGACATTTCGTGAAGACTGTACATTTGCGCCCACTTATTTCTCTCCTGGCAATATCAGAGCCGGAACTGGTAGAAAATCCAGTAAATACATCAAGAATTCTGGCGAGCGCCATACCTGCCTGCCAGCATTTTAAGCTGTCTGGATTCACGTATTTTTGCCTCTCTTGTCTTCCGATTTGCAAAGACTTCTCTCTTTCTTTAACAAAGCAGCGTTGGACTTTTTGTCACATCAGTGGCATCTGAATTAGTGTAGTAATTAGAATCACGTGTTCAACAGCAGCGTGAAGAGATTAAGAAAAGGAATCCCACTGCGCTGCCTGGCGGGCATTTTTGATTGCACAGAAACGCATGCGGACTTGAGATGGGACAAGGTAGGGATCAGTGTTGCCACTATTGGTCTTTTCCGACCAAATGTGGCCGCTTCTTTTTCATTTGGTAGGTTGGTCGGATAGTTGAATTAAGTTTTTAAATTCTTATGTATATATAAACATATATATTTCAAACATCAGTTTTCATATAAATATTTGCCAATTGTACCTTTTAACATTTACACTGAGGGGAAAAAAATTAGAATCAAATAGAAACGTAATTGATCTTACTGTAAACGTCAACGAAAGTACTGTATATTGGTAAATATTCAATTCAATTACGCGCATATTAAAGTGACTGCGTTCGTACTGAAAAAGCATCCGTGAAGTGAATAATCAAGACAAAAACTAAAAAAAAATTAAATTTGTATGTTACCTGCAGTGGAATTCGAACCCGACCATCTCCTGATATCAACAACTTGTGGCAAACATCTTTGTGCACTCAGCTACACCCAGCCATATAAATATGCTTTCAAATGTTGAATATCTATCAACACCACAGCACGCGATTTGTACGGATAACCATGTATGTATGTGTGTATTGTCACCGCTCTCAGAGCGGCGCTCTGCTTGCTTGGGTACACTTATATATACATACTCAGATGTGAACAGTCAAATACGTGCGTAATAAATTTTGTATGAAAATATTATTTTTAAATACGAACATTTTTAAACGATAATCAAATATAAAGTATTAATTTTTACTATGCATTATTTCCCTCAGTGTACCAATCCTGCCTTTAAAAATAAGAAACCTAATTGGTTTGGGTACTGATGGAGCCAATGTTATGGCTGGAGACTTAGGCGGGCTGAAAACATTATTGAGTGCAGAAACCGATTTATTTTATATAAAGTGCACATGCCACTCACTTCACCTTTGCTCAAGCTACGCTTCTAAAAAATTACCGGAAAGCATTGAGACATTGTGCCGCAACATATTTACATAGTTTCTTTTACACTGAGAGGAAAAAATATTAAAATCAAATAGAAACGTAATTGATCTTACTATAAACGTCAACGAAAGTACTGTATATTGGTTAATATTCAATTCAATTACGCGCATATTAAAATGACCGCGTTCGTTCTGAAAAAGCATCCGTGAAGTGAATAATCAAGACAAAAACTAAAAAAAAATATTTAACTTGCATGTTGCCTGCAGTGGAATTCGAACCCTGACCATCTCTGGATATCAACAAATTGTGGCATGCATCTTTGCGCACTCAGCTACAAATTTGCTTTCAAATATTGAATATCCATCAACACCACAGCACGCGATTTGTACGGATAAACATGTACTATGTATGAATGTGTGTGAGGTCACCGCTCTCAGAGCGGCGCTCTGCATGCTTGGGGTGCGTATGTATACTGAAGTGGTCCAAAAATGTATGTACAAAAAATAAGGTCGGATATTTAATGCCGCCACCCCCCAGGATTGTTATATACCGAAAAAATACACCCATATTTTTTTATTGTAAAATAAAAAATAATTTAGGTAGCGCTCAAAGTTGTCCATGTATTTTATATGGAAAAAAAATAAATTTTCGTAGAAATAGTGTAGAATTCTTGAAAATCTATATTTTTCTAAAATACATGGAAAACTTTGAGCGCATTAGGCACTCCCAAACTATTTTTTAATTTCAAAATAAAAAATAGGGGTATATTTTTTTCGATATAGATCAATCCTAGGGTGTGCCGGCATTAAAACCCCGACGTTATTTTTTTGGACCACTGTAATGTACACTCATATATATACTCACATGTGAACAGTCAAATACGTGCGTAATAAATTTTTATGAAAATTTTATTTTTAAATTCGATCATTTTTAAACGATAATCAAATATAAAGTATTCATTTTTACTATGCATTATTTCCCTCAGTGTATGTATGTAAATGTTTTGTATTCGGGACATTTACGGCTCTATTCTGTATTATTTACAAATTCTTGTCACAGTTTTTATACGAAAAATTATATGAAAGGTTTAAATTTGCCGGTAAAAATTGTTTGTCACCGATACAAAATTGTGCTATTAATCTTAAATAAATGAATTGTATGCTTTCAGAATGCTTTTTTGAAATTGAAATTTATATGGTAGGTTGTAAACGATTTTGGTCGGATTTGGGAAGAAAATTGGTAGGGGAAAGAATTGTTAGTGGCAACGCTGGTAAGGATTAAAGTCGAACTTCGGTTGTTTGAAACTTTAAATTGGACAGGAATCGGTATGTACATCAGGTATCTTATAAATAAAATTTATGAACATTTTCGTAGTAGGATATATGTATTTATATCAGCAAACAGTCAATGCCAGACAAGATTGTGGCGAAATTACTTCTTTGGCGCATTATTAGATCGGTGGAGTTTTTGGTGAGTTCCTGATGCAACACCCTCTAAAAAGTGCAAACCCAACTCTGCTCTATCGCACAAAGTTCGTATATCTCGCCAAACTTGTTGTACTAAAATACAAACCGCAAATTATGATTGTGCAACATCCACAAATTGCTTTGCCCACTGGAGTGCACAACAAAGCATTTACGTACAGCAAAAGGGTAAAAGCAGGACGTCTAAAAAAAACAACAACAACTGACACAGATAAAGAAGTTCTGAAATGCGTGGAATGGCGTAGAATACAAAACGAATCTGATAACAACCTTAATAATGGCAATGATTCAGCATCAAGTTGAAGAAGATCCGACAAAGAACACACCATAATAGCCAGGCCAGAGAAGTTTGGCGAACGGCATGGTACCGTTAGTGGGCGATTGAATTTGACATAGCAGTTAACTGACGCGATGGCAGTTTGTGGTCTCTCATTTCTTTCACATTCATGCCACACCTACGCTTTTGCGCTCTCATGCTATGCCCCTGCATTTCCTTTATGCACCACCACTAGCCCAGCTTCAAATTTCTACCTGAGCTTTATGTTTTGTTCTCTATTTTCCTCAACACCTAAGCCCCTTGCTTCCTGCTTTAGTTTGGAAATATGTATGTGTGTAAGTATGAGTCTACGTTTGGCGGGCATGTCTCGTTTGCTCATTTGTTTATTCGCTAAATTACCCTTGTCCGAGTGAAAAGGTTAATTATGGTCAAAGGATGTATCCGGTTGCCATGCCAGCTTGTTGACTTTTCTGACCCTCCGCCAGACTGTTTCACAATGTTGAGATGTTCTTTGTCGGCAGTGGGAGTGATTGGGTAATGGCAGCGGGGAGAGTTAGACTTCAACAAGTGACTGTTGTAGTTATTAAATATGTCCTTAGAAGTTTCTATCATTTATATACTAGTATGAATTTAGCTCGAAGATTATAAAGATGTAAGTGATGTTGCGTGACACATTCTGGCTGCCAAGAATCAATCGAAGTTGAGTCAAACTTATGGATAATTGGTTAATGGCATAAGCATTACTTTTATCTGCTCAAACAATAGTCGTAATCGAGAAATGTTACTGTAAAGATATGTATGTATCTAATCAATGGCCATTGGTCAAAAGGACATGACTCAATAAATATGTGAATATAAAGGGAGTTTAACATTGACATTTGGTAGCCCTTTTTTGTCAAATAGTCTATCCCTTTGAATGTGGAATCGTAAATTTAAGCCCGAATGGGAAATTATTTAGCAAAGAATAGCCACAAAAAAACCGAATTGTATTCATACCGCTGTGAGCCTTTGAACATTTGCAGAAACTTTAAAATCGTTGCGCAAAATAAAGATATATCACTATCTGAGTACAGTATACATATTGTGACGAATACTGCGGCAACGCGAAGCGAACAACGAGAAAGAGGCAGAATGTTCGAGGAATGACGTAGAATGTTCCACAAAGAGAAACGTCAAGTTGGATGAACACTGCGAACAGCGAGAGAAAG
>NW_023458557.1:64518375-64559533 GCF_013731165.1 Rhagoletis pomonella
CCTAAAATATTAAATTTTTTTAAAACTGTTGATCATATAGAAAAACATTATATGAACAGATTAAAGGAATTGTAATTTTTAATTTTTTTAAATTTGCGTGAGCAAAATCGGACTAGTGGTTCTCGAGTTATGTCAAAAAAAGACCACCAAAGGTGACAATTTCCCCTATATGATAGTTATATATATATCTCGATTCCTAGACGTGACCCAGCGAAACGCCGGGACACGTATAACTTGTTTTTGACCGATATAACATTTCCCGTTGGTTTCATCCCATCCCGATTTTGACTGTCGCATAGTGTAATAATACAAAGTCTACTGAGAAAGTCGTCAAAATCTATGATGTATAAGCTTTATCTCTGAAACCTCGGATTGTTCAGATACCAGTTATTACGATATATCTCCTTTATGTAGGAGTCTAAACCCATTAAATTGTGTTACCGGTTTACATATCGATCACGCAGCAGTGAAAATCACTTAGATTGGTGCTATATAAAGCATATCTTCCATACCTCTGATTGTTTAGATATGGTTTTTCATCAATATATATATCTCCTCTATCTATGTAAATATTCTGTAAATATATAAATTTTTTTCAAATATAGTACTCTGTTAAAGTAAAATTTTCAGATGTTCATGAAAGGTATGAAGCCTACGGCATAGCCGAAAACAGCGCTGCTCTTACTTGTTGTGCTATCACATTCTTCCATTTTCACTTTTTATCACAATTAAAATGGACTATTTATCACTAAATTTAGACTAAGCTATTTTTAGCGAAAGGGAGGACAGAACCGCAATTTTTGGAGATAGCTAAAAATTCGGAAAAATTTTAGCTTTCGTATTTTAGCATTTTGGCGATAGTGAAAGTTAGAATCCGGCTTCTGATCGACACGGTTGGCTTTTTGATTTCGAAAAAACTTCATCAGCGAGAAACGCTATGTTTTCGGATCTAAATATTTTAGTATACTTTCCAATTTTCGTCTTTTTTTGATAAATAATTGCAAAAAAGACGTTATTTTTCTCCAGTTTCTTGGAACTTTCGCAAATATCAGCAGCACCAAATATTTTTTCAACACGGTTGACAACCAAAAAAAGCGTTTATTTTTTCGAACATCTAATCAGTCAAATTTCAAACAACTCGACTTTTGTAATAGCATGATAGCCAAGAAAACCCGTTTTTCTTGAAAACGGCTAAAAACGGCGGGTTAAGTAAAATAAAATCAGCTCATTACATCTTAATTTATTAATTTCCGTTTCCATTTTGTTTGCCGAAACTTAACAAAATAAATAAGAAAATTTTTGGGGTTACGCAAATAAGTCACTATTTTTTTTTTTTGCAAACAAATGATAAAAAAGTAACTTTTTTAAATTGCGACATAGGTTCTCACTTATAGCTTTATTTTCCAATAAAAATTTTCTTTTAATTATTCAAACTTTACGAAAAAAGAATGCACTGGAAACTTACAAAACAAACCGGTCAATAACGTTTTGAAAGTTTAACTTTGGTTTATTGCTGTATAACGGTGTTTTTTATTTTACAAAAACAAAATGAAGTTTCAGTTATTTTGGAGTATTCCCTACAGAATGGCAACAAAAAATTATATAAAACTGCCTTTACGAAATTGGAATTTCGCACAGCCAAATGATTCATTTGACCTAATGTGCATAGGTCAGAGAGATCTTGCAATTTCGCATGTTTTAATTTTAGCTAGAGTTGCAAAACTATCAATAGTGCCACCGTCGATAGTTTTTGTTAGTTTTAAAAAACTATTGATAGTCTTCGATAGTCTCCAACCCAACCTATGCCCAAAGTATTAGTAACACGACATTTTGACCAGTTCTGACTATTTTTTTCGTTCTTTTTTTTTGCTTAAGGTTCATTATTTTTTATAAATATATACATAGCTCGTTATATAACAAAGACCATATAAATTTAGATTCCGATTCAAAATTGTGTAAAAAAAATGGAAAAATCAAGAAAACATCAAAATTTTAAACTTGTATAAATAAACAGAGTTTTTAGAATAACTTATGGAATACAGTTTTATAGTATATTTTATTTTAGTTTGATAAAGTGCAAGTTTGAACCTGCTAAAAAAATCAGGTTGATTTTTGGCTTTATTTTTTGCTGGCAGTGCACATATTTTCTCCCATATAAAGTACGTCGGAAACTTTTTTTTTAAATTTGTAAAACTTACCAATAGCTCTGAATTCACAGTCGGAAATAAGTAGTAATGTACAATATTCCTGATGGAGTTGGAAACTATCGATAGTAGATACATATATATATATAGTTTTTGATAGTTTTGATCTTCGATAATCTCCAAAAAAAACTGTGGACACTATCGACAGTGCCGTCGATGATTTTGCAACTCTAGTTTTAATCGAGCATTTGTTGAGATGACATGGGACCAAACCGTCCAAGAGTGAACCACAGGAGGACAGATATCCCCAGATGCTCCCTATCGGAAGATAACATTTCAATGATGCCTTTCCTTGCCGATTCATTAGCCACGCAGTTGAGAAGGGGATCAGATATTTCTTCACCAGCTACTCCTGGCAGATATTTTCGCTTTAAAGGCAGCAGCAGTGCGGAAGCCTCAACCTAGTTTTGATGGAGAGCTAGCGGTAGAAGACACCTGCACCAACCCTGCCTCCAAGTTTGGATCCGTCCGTGAAAAAGTCCAATTCTGCCTCTCTACAGCCACCCTGTTCAACCAGTTTTCTCAGTGTTTGGTTTCCACGACAGCTTCTTTTCCTGGATTCAGTTGAATAACATTCATATTTACAAACCTAGGTATAATTCTGGACAAGAGAATAAAATTCAAATCCAACCATCAGTACGCACAAAGTAATGCATTGACGGCATTTTCAAAACAATGTTCAGCACTCGAGGACCGAAACAATACCACCGACAACTCTTAGCAGATGTGATCAAAAGCTTTATCTTTTGCGCTGCTCCTGCTTAACTAATGCAATTTATTGTACCTTTTACTGCGGATGAATTAACCCTGCATGCCGCTTCGAGTCTGTAACGAATTTAGAATGAGGCAGAACTCGCTGTTGCAGGTATGCCTCCAAACAATTTATTGACGAAAGAAGCAAACATACTCTCAGCCGCATCGCGTCCTTTAAGACGGAGCAGACACTAATCAAAAGTATTTTAATAAAGGAATGGCAATGCAAACAGGACACCTTGACGTACGGATTTTGAGCGGGATAGGTTGTTTCAAATCTTTCCTGTACAATTTTAAGTAAGTGGATTGCATATGGAAGGGGATGTTTTTCACGTGTTTTTTGAGTGTCCACGGTTGACCGCGAAAGATATTGCCCACAGCTATGGTTGAGATGTTTTTTACGATAATCGCTAATAATGTATACTAGTGAACCCACATGGCGTCAAAACGGCAGCGTTTAATTAAATTTTTTAAACAGGTGAAACCCTATTCAAAAACCTCACAATTAATCTAAACCATTTCTCAGTGAGAGAGGTCTCGCATGGTGTCGGTTTTCATTTCATCAAATTTCAAATCTCCCTGTAACTTAAAAAAATAAAATCTGTGCACATCTATGTAGAATCCTAGTTCTTTTATTTGACTTCTCATTTTGGAAATTCGAAATAACGGTGCAGATGTGATGACCTTAAAAAAAAATAGATGGCAACTCTAATTAAAAATATTATCAGCATATAGTTTTCTTAAAACTCTTTCGTTTGACACTAATATTTCGATATTGCGTTTATGTATCTTTCGTATAAGTAAAACAAATTCGACTTATCGAACAGGTGGCAACCCCTTTAAAAGTATTTTCAAACTAAAATTTTTCGCCTGGCATTGTTACACATATTTCAATTAACTGATGAATTAAGTTGAATTGAATTTTTTTAAGCGCATGGCAACTCTCCTAAATACAGTTTAGAAAAAAAATTATTTTCAAACCCATTTCGATTGATACCCATCTTTTGACAATCCATTTAACTTATTAAATAATTTGAGCTTAATTTAAAAAAAAAACCAAATGTTCAGCTTAAAGATTTCTTAACACTCGTTCTTTTGATAACCCTATTTTAAAATTTCATGTAACTTATGTATAATTAAACGAAATACCACTTTCAAAACAGGCGGCAACCATCTTAAAAATTATTTTCTAACTAAGATTTCATATAACTGATGAATTAAGTGGAAATTTATTTTTAAACACGTGGCAATCCTCCTCAATTTAGTTCTTAAATAAAGGATTTTAAACCCATTTGCATTTATAACCATCGGTTAGTAGCTCATTTAACTTATTAAATAATTTTAGTTTAGCCATTTAAACAGGGGCAACCCTCAAACACATCAAAAATGTTCTCAATTGTCAAATTAAGTATTTCTTGAAGCTCTTTCATTTGACATCCATCGTTAATATTTCATATAGGTGGCAACCCTATTCAAAATATTTTTAAACTACTACCTTCTTAAATCTCTTTTGCATGACACCCATATAGCGATATCTTATTCACTTACCAAATTCCTTTAATTAAAATTGAATTACATTTTTTTAACATGTGGCAACCCTCCTATACGTAGTTAAGTTATAAAGCCTTTTCAAAACCATTTCGATTGATACCCATATTTAATAATTGATTTAACATTTTAATTAATTTGAGCTTAATTTCTTCTTTCGAAAAAGGAACCTTCTTGATCATCCACACCCTAGGCCCAAACGGTTTGGATCTGATGCCATTGATTATTAAATTACTTGAATGCAATTTTTTATCAGGTCAAAAATAAAATCGAAGGAACGGTGCAGATCTTTTAGGCTGCACAAAAAATGCCTTCGCGTGTTATATATAATAGATAATTTGGATTTAACTTTTTACACAGGTGGCACCCCTCCTCAAACTCATAAAATATATTCTCAATGTGCAAACTAAGATTTCGTAACACTTTTTTGTTTTATATCGTTAATTGAATTAAATTTGACTTTTAGAACAGGTGGCAACCCTATTAAAAATATGTTCAATCTAAAATCTTCTTAAATCTCTTTCGTCTGACACCCATATTGTTATACCTATTTTAATTACCCCATTGCCTTAATTAAAATTGAATTTGATTGTCTAAACAGGTGGCAACCCTCCTACACGCAGTTAAGAAATAAATTATTTTCAAAACTACTGCGATTGGTACCCAATTAGCAAATATTGATCTAACTATTTAAATAATTTGAACCTAATTCTCAAACACTTTAAAAATATTCTAAACGCTCCAACTAAAGATCTCTTAAGATTCATTCGCTTGACATCCATATTTTTATACTTCATATAAATTAGACTTTTAACACAGGTGGCAACCCTCTTCAAAATGTTTACAAACTACTACATACTTAACCTTTACCGTCTGGCACAAATACATATTTCTATTACCTAATTCCCCCAATTCAAATTGAATTTGATTTTTTTAACAGGTGGAAACCCTCATAAAGTTAAGTTAAGAAACAAACATTTTCAAAACTATTTCCATTTATGCCCATTTTATAATAATTGGTTTAGCTTTTAAAATAATTTGAACTTAATTTTTTAAATGGTGGCAACTCTTTTCGAAAAAGTTAAACCTTATTGCACACCTACAGCCAGAGCCTTTTGATTTGGCACCTTTCCGTGCGGATTTGAGGGCATTGATTAGCAAATAACTTGAGTTCAATTATTTAACAGGTGGCAACACTTTTCGAAAAAATAAAACCTTTTTGCACATCTACAGGCCAAGCGCTTTAATTTGACACCCCAATTTTGAAAATCGAGCGAACGGTGCAAAAAAAATGCCTTCGCGTATTATATATAATAGAAGATAGAATAGATGATGAAAGTGAATGGACTTCAAAAAGTTATATAGAGGCTTCAATGTTGAAAATCCTTAGGAGCTTGAAGAGATAGCGTCGCAGCGGCGGCGATTATTCGCTACGTCGAGAAAAATCAGCCGAGATTTCACGAAAAGTGTCTTTGGAGACTACGAATAGTTATGTTAAACCCTATCCCAGTGACCTGTGGGTTACTCACTTTCCTAAGAAAACGCAAAGCATTTCATTAAAAAGTGTGAATTTTTGGATCTCTGTATCTACCAGTAAAAAAGTAATGTATGTAAATGAGGGGCGAACATTTATGTTTTTAATAAATTCTATGCGCCATTAAGCTGCCAAGCATTGTGCTCTAAGATGGGGGAAATATTTATGAGTCAAAGCGTAGCTTTCCTTGCTGTCTCGGAATGGTATTTATAAAATCTTATACGCAATCATACAAGCTCAAATACAAATGCTGAATAGTATTTTGGGGAGGCGACTGCTTGAGTGATATCGCAAGTACATAAGTAAATGGTAGAATGGATGACTGCATAAATATCGCGTCGAAAAGAGGAATTGTCACATCTCGTTTGCGAAATGTTAAACAGTCCATTGCATGCAAAGCATTTAAGCAACTCCTCTGCTGCAGTGGGGAGTTATTGAAGTGGCTACAAATCGTCGTACCCACAGTTTAATAACAGAGTGGATATATGTATGTACATAAACACTACATTTTTTCTTAATAATAAAAGAAACTGGAGCAACTTGCAACGCGTTCTACATTTTGCCATTTTTCCTACAACATGAGAACTTCTGGCAATCACTGAAAGTTTGTATGTATGTACATATATATAAATACAGATGCATATTTGCTTGGGGGCATTGCAAGGTAACAACAAAGTTTATAATAAATCTAACTCACCAAATACTCAAATAAATTTACTAAAAAATTCAGCAAACAGATTTATTAAAATGTGTGAATGCTAAGCTGGATAAGAATTAAGGACTCCCAAGGAGTCAAAGAATGCGTTGGTGGCGGAGGCGATTTAAAAATGGTGGCTGGGTGCACGTTGACGCAGCACTTGAAATGTGGCACGGTTGAGTTGACTTTTTTTTTTTTTGGGGGGGTAACTCATACGACCGGCGGGTTGCTTCAACAATAAAAAAATACGAGTACTGTGTGCTTGCTCAGTGAGTGTTGGTGTTTGAAAAATGTCTACACTAACCAAGCTTTAATCCCTAAAAGCTTACAAAATTGTCAAATGTTGAGGTTACCCGAAAACAAAGAGTAAAACAAAACAAAGAAGGGCAACAGACGGCAAGCGAAATATGTAAAATTCGCAGGCGAAAATGTACAAAAAGATATACCAAAAAAGCGTGACAATTTGATGTGGAACACATTCCAATAAGGCTTAAAGCACATTTTAGGCTACACCTTTCAAACCTCGTTGGTTTTTTGTGACATTGTATAATCCGCCAGCGAAAGGTCTATTCGCACTGTACACAAATAAAATTAACAAAAAAAGATGATTCGAAGAAAGTGTCATGGAGAGGCAAACGCAAAAAAACAAATGCTGAAAATTGGTAGCGAAGTTGCAAAATAGTGGCAAATGGAAGGATTTGAATTTGAATTTAAAATACATTCTTGTCATGGCACACCTGGTATGCGGAAATGGCATCCAGTGATGTTTAAATTGGAGGCTAAGGTGAGTAATGGATGGAATTGCATGGAATTAAAAAGAGATGCTGATGTACAAGCAAGAGACATAGACAAATATAACGACATGCATAAAAAGTAGTGAAGATTTGGGGATAATCAGAAACTAAGTGATAGGCAAAGAAAGAGAAAATAGAAAATCAGAAGTTCCGAGAATCAATTGATATGTATAGAGACAATTTTATGTACATATAACTATATATCTAGGTATGTATGTAGATGAAAAGAAACTAGTAAATCATTACGCTAAAGGGTTGTATATTTTCCCCGATTGACAAAGAAAACCTAATTTGGAAGTAACAGAGAAATAGGTTAATTTTTTGGAATAAATCAAATTGAAGTTCCCTGGTTTCGAACTAATTTTCGTAATTCTTTCTAAAACTATTTGATTTTTACCCTTATAAATCATATTAAAAAATTTTTATTGAGCTTGAGACCGTATTCTATGAAAAAATTTTGTGGCAAAAAACAGCAATAGTATATAAATGGTAGACGTTATAGCTGCGTCCACAAAGCTAGACCACATCTTAGCTGCGTCCTTGCACATTGACCTGGGTTCTTCTTCCTAAAATGCGCCCACTGTCTCGCTATCCGAAAGCGTTGAGAAGTGTTCCCACCAAATCTCCAGTTTGTACTTCTGTTACCAAATTTCTCTCAGGCCCTCCAGTTAAAATTCTAAAAACAGATATTAACTAAAAAAAACAAAAACAATAACCACATTAACAACATGATCAAGTCTAAATAACAGCTGAATAGTTGCCCTCGATTGTACCTGGTTTGACACACATAAGCATGAAAAAGTGGAAAAAAGCAACAACAGTTTATAAGGCGAACTTAGCGCAGTGGGTAGACTACTGACTTTGGAAGCTGGAGTTGCGGGTTCGAATCCCAGTGAACTCGATAAAGAAATATGATGACGAGATGTGGTGATCTCCGAAATAGCAGCAATAACTTCTACCATTTATTAACTATTCGCCACTCGACTCTCACAGCTGATCTCAGAGAGCACTCTTCAACAAACCGACATATGCGAGCAGTTGAACCGCATTTCCCATTCATTAGATACCACCGCCGAAAAAGTAGTCGGATTTCAGGGAGTCTGAAAGAACAACTGGTACGATGAGGGGTGTCAAGAAACTAGAGAGAGAAAAAATGCCGCCTACAGGGCCACGGTGCCATCGGACTCAACGCGAGCTGTATGGGACCGCTATAGGGAACTGAAGAGGGAAGTGAGACGCATTTGGCGCAATAAGAAGAGATAAACCGAAATACGTGAGTGTGAAGACTTTTAAATGCTGGAAGGTTTCAATACCAGGGCGAACTCCTTTAAGAACAACAATGGCAACCTAGTGACTGGTGTACCGACCGTACTTAAATTATGCAGGGAACACTATTCCAACCCACTGAATGGTAGCAGTATCAAAAGCTATCGAGAAGACGGACCCGAGCCCCCAGTGGATGTTGACTGAGTCGATGGTCCACCGGCTGACATATTCCTTGTTTATACCTAAGCAAGAACCGCATCAACAAAAAACCAATTTGACTCAATACATAATTCTTTCAAGAATTTATACCTCTCTGTTTATAGCGCTCTCGATGAAACGGTTTTCAATAGTAAACCACTTCTGCTCTTTTTATTCCACATTTTTTGATAATAAATTTATATGGTTAGACGAAATGGAACTGAACAATGATTCCAATTTATTATACAAATAATTCAAATCTAAAACAGGCCAGCCTATTTTAACTTTTCGTCAAATGAATGATGCGTTTATACGTGTTTTCTAACTGATTTGAAAACCAATTCGAGCCAATACACTTTTGAATTTCTGAGCATATTGAAATTAGGTTTATGACTCCGTTTTGAATTACAGCAAACTGGGTCAAAGCACATTATGTGGTATGGATAGAAATAGCGCACTTGAAAAACAACAAAGCTTCTGGAGCTGACAACCTACCAGCTGAGTTATTCAAGAACAGCGGCGAGGAGTTGATAAGTGCATGCATCAACTCTTAGGCAGAATATGGTCAAATAAACGCAAGCCCGATGACTGAAATTTAAATTTATCGAGCGTATTTTATTAATTTGTTTTATTTATCAGTGTGGTTTTAGACCTGGCAATTCCACCATAGAGCAGGTATTGACAATACGCAAAATCTTGGAAAAGAACCACGAGATCCCCGTTACGAACCAGCATTATCACTGATAATAACGTCAGCATTGAAATCCAACGTAGAATCACTTTTGCCAACAAGTGCTACTTTGGACTGAGTAGGCAATTTAGGAGTATAGTCCTCTCTCGACGTATGAAAACCACGCTCTATAAGTCACTCATCATTCCCGTGCTGGTATATGGCGCAGAAGCATGGACAATGACAACATCCGGTGAGGCGGCTCTTGGAGTGTTTGAGAGAAAGATTTTGCGGAAGATTTACGGGCCTTTACGCGTTGGCGACGGCAAGTACCGCAGACGATGGAACGATGAGCTGTATGAGCTTTACAACGACATGGACATAGTGCAGCGAATTAAAATACAGCGGCTCCGCTGGCTTGGCTATGTCGTTCGAATGGACACCGACACTCCAGCTCTGAAAGTATTCAACTGGAAACCCGCTGGTGGAGGCTCGCACTGCGATGGAAAGACCAGGTGGAGAAGGATTTGGCTTCACTTGGCATTTCCAATTTGCGTAAGAAGGAAGTCTTGCTGTATCCGATTACAGAACGTCACTGTTGTGACTAACGTCAATAAGTTTTTTCTTTTAGTCCAGAAGCTAATACTTTTGCAAATTCCTTAGCTAATTTCTTCGAAATCAGTATGACTGCTCACTTCATGGAAGCTTTTTTCGAATGATGGGTCACGCATGGAATAAAATGTGATAATAGGTACATTACTTGCATATGGTAATCTACTTCTAGCTAGTTATAATTTTTTATTTTTAAGTTAACACCACGGAAATTAACACAGAAGAAGTAACAGTTGTCAAATTGATTTTCTCCTTCTTGTATTGCATATGCACTCCGAACCGCGTACGGCGTCTTTGAACATTGACCCATTTTCTCAAGTTTTCACAGCACAATTGAGAAACAATTTGGCTTTCCGCGGCTTGTATTCATCCACAATTTTCGAATTTAAGACGAACAATTTAGCACTTCTTTATAAAATCTGCTATAGGTTTTCGGAAAAATAAACTGTGTATTCTTTACAAATGTTAGTGAAACAAATATTTTCCTAAGTCCTCATAATAAATATCTACTAAATAAACCCTCAAAGAGAGTCCAGAGATTAATAAATGAAAGATTCAATTCAAAGAAACCGTCCTGGGTGGGCGACGGGCGGAACTTCGCAAAGAAGCAAGGTCCAAACTAACGAAAGGGTGAATTTCCTAGTAAAAAGGATAACGAAGTTGAACTTCTACCGATGCAAAATCGACCACGAAATGCTAAAACCCTGACCGGCTAGCGCTGGAATGCCGGACTGTACTAATCATATCTTCACATGCTGTCTGGATGGGATAAATACCCACCTTCTTAGGTGGCGTGATCTAAATAATGGGAAAATAAGAGAATCAGAATGAGTTCAAGTTAACAAACGTTACATTAAGTTCATATGACCTTCTACAAAAGACGACATAAGAGATCTCGATGTGGTATGGCAATAAACCAAACGCTAAACGGAGTATTTTTTTTTTACAATTTAACCTCTCAGTACGTAAGATTCAAGTCGACGAATTGTGCGATATGTGACACCAACCAAATTGAAAGTGGCGCCTTCGTTAAATGCTAAAACCTTACCTGGCAGAGGCGTTGACATAGTACACATATCAGTCGAGTTGGTGGATTGCCAACAACTTAAGCTCAAGTTCGGATGTACATACATACATAAGTACACCAGGTACAAGATCTTTATCGCCAAAATCGAACCAGTCCGATAGTAACTAGATCGCTACCAGTTCAAAAGCAGCGATATGTGGTACTTTTAAAAAACAATTTTAGAAATCTATATCTAAAATGACGAATTTAGAACTGGTTCAAAACTATAGAAAAAGGGATGTAGAACGAACTAGATCTCATTTGGCGAATTTTGAACTAGTTCGAAACTACTGAAAAAGGGATGCAGCGGGGGCTTGTTTACTTTAAATAGATTTTTGCTTGGCGGGTTTTTCGTTCAAATACGCTTCCAGTCTGCACGTCGCAGATGCTTTTTCATAGTTTGGTAATACAAAACTAATATTTGTGTTAACATCTTAAGATTATGGGACCCTCTGGAATATAACCAATAACAGTCAGCACCTCTGCAAATTCAGCTACAGCCAAAGGTATGTAAACGTGTTTTCAAATGCACAATTTAATTTACATTCATTCAAACAAATTTGATTTCAGATTGAAAATACATTTCTCTGCAAATAATAAAAATTGCTACTGTGGTAACCCAAAAAGAAAACATCTTGTTACTTTTTTCGTTTACAACTGGTTCGAAAGTATAGAAAATGGGGTGCAAAGCGAACTAGATCCCATATGTCGAATTTAGGACTGGTTCTGAACTATAGAAAAGGTAATGCAGCGGGGGACAATTTCCAATTCCTATGACATCGCTGTGTTAAATTCGCCAGTTGCTTGCATGCAAAAGAGATTTATCGTGAACTAGTAGTGGTTCTAAATGTACTAGGAGCGCACCAGTTCAAAACTAGAGATTTTCCCCACAGGGTATGTATAAATTTTACATACATATGCGCTTTCTTCTATCTTACCAAAGTAAAAGTCCTGAAAAACTGGCTAGCAATGGCTAAGGTGTGTATGAAACGAAATAGAAATGCTGCAGGCAGTTTACTGCCTCTACTTTCGCTCCTCTTACCACTTGAATTTGCTACAGGCAGATAAGTATGTATGTATATATGTGGATTGCACAGAAATCTTTTGGTGCAAAAATTAAAACCTCCGCTGGCTTAACCTTTAATGCGCGACGAGACGTACTGAGATGAGTTGCGTGCGTTCTATGCACTTGTGCTCTGCTCTTTTTGCAGTCGAGTGCGTCATGAATGCGAATGCTACGAAATATACCAGTTTTTGAATAAGAATGAATGTGTGTGCCAGGAATTTCGTTGGCTGTAAGCGCATGAACATTGATTAAAATCTCTCCTCTAAATGAAAATTCTTGGCAACATTTATGAATAATTCTGTAGGTAGCGAATAATGGCACACAAATTGCTGGTATATTCTGCATATATGTAACATGTATGCAAGTACCCAGCAAAAAATCGGTAAACGCTTTTAGTGGTAACGTGCTCTAGAAGGCATAGCGTTATTATGCCTTCGAATTTTTTCGCTTCTTTTAGGAATTGTCGGTAATGCAAAGTAGAATGTCCTACAATATTTTATTTATTCCGCTTCTTTGCTTCATTTCACTTTGCACTTCGAAGTGCAGTAGTGAGGGAGTACAAACAATTTTAAGCTTAATTAAATATACAGCTATGTACATACCGATTTTTAAATAAAATCTAAATACCTATATAAATACATACATATGTATGTATAAAAACTGATTTATAAAAATTTTAATTAATCATAATCTTTAAAGACATTTTCTGATTTCAATTTAATATAAATAAGTATGTACATACTTATTAAGGCATTCTACATTAGTTTCTCTGTAAGGCATTCTTTGTTCGCTCCTCTGGATTCTGTTTATCCATGCATTCTCCCTTCGAAGGTAATGCTGCGGTTAAGGTCTAACCGCCAATGACATGCCCATGTTAAAATAATGCCTTCTTGAAGCGAAAGGGTAAGCGATTTCCATCGCCTAGCTCGTTTCCACTTTCGTTTCTGTGGTAATCGTGTTTTTTGCTGGGTAAATACGGGCATTATATTGTCAATAAGCGAAGGTGCCTTTGTATGAAAGCGAAATTTGAAAAACAGAAACGTACATATTTACATATCGATGGTCCTCTGCAATAACGACGCAACTCAAAATTTCATGTTTTTGAGCCGTTTAGATTGATAAATAGCCATATTTTCCTGAGTGCTTACCTTTTACCAATCTGACAGAGGTCCAAGTTGTGCAATTTGTCAGAAAACCGAAGTAGGCAACCCTTACTATTAAATAGTGGCACATGCCCCACATTTATCGTGAATATTGGCATAGGTCAAAAACTGTCGATAGATAAGTGATGCTTTAACGATATTTTTCGTATGGTGCCGTTGTTCAGTAATACCAGTGGACTTTTTTCATTTAACTACTTAATAATAATTACTTTTTTCATCTTTTTCAGTCTAATCCTTACCAAATCTTTATAAAGCAGTAATAATTTGGACGCATCTTATTTACAGAATAGCCCACATTAATTACGTTCCAATATATAGTATGATTGCTTAGTTATGAAACTTAAATCCTTTAATTTTCTCTTCTGGAAAATATGAAATTCTGAGTTGTGTTGTTATTGCAGAGGATGCATCGATGTGTACGTATGTAGAAATATTCATATTTGTACTGGTTTGAAGGACAGAGTGTGGCAAATTTTCGCCTTTATAGCAGTTAAAATCGGTTTCTGGGGTAAACAACCTTCATCATTAAACACACTGAGTGAGTATCACTGGAGGATATCTCATAATTTGATTTCATACGAATGATCTCTCGAGCGAACAATGCAATTATTCTTTACTTGGAATGGAAAACATTTGTCGCAAATGTGGGGGATTAAGAACATCGCCTCTTTAAAAAGTAAATAGAGATAAAATTATCTGGAAATTTTTAAAAAGATAAAATCTAGACATACAGCCTTATTATCCAAATCGAATGATTTGAAATCGTTGCGATTTACAAAACCTATTTTTGAGATTTTTTAACAAACAGACAACAAGTTGACACTAAATCGATATATATGAGTTTCATAACAATAATTAAAAAATATTTTGCAAATCGCAAAACCACAGGATAGATTTCAGTTAAATTCGCAGAAAGTATTTCAAGAACGCCCTACTTCAGAATTTTATCGAATAACGCCTTATCTCAGAACTCGGTTCAAAAACGCCTTATCTCAAACGAAAATATATTGAAAATAAGCTGAGATAGGGCGTTTTTCAATCAAATTCTGAAGTAGGGCGTTCTAGAAAAGTTTTCCGAGATAGAGCGTTGTTGAAAAATTTTCTGAGATTGGGCGTTTTCCAACTGGGCAGACCTTGAGTGGTGGATGTGATAGATGCTAAAAAAAAGTGGCAGATCTACCACAATGTGGTAGCAGTCCGATCACTGCTCATGGGTCAAATAAATCTCTGGCCTTTCATATATTCTAGGTACATCAACGCGCATCGGGTGTATTATTTAAGATGAAGTGTTTGCCATTTAGGAGGCAACGTGAAATTTCGTTCAAGGACCTAGAGAGAACAAACCAGTCAGTCAGGCAACCCTCACAGCTTTACACAAATAGACAATCACATTCCCTTACTGAATGCCATAAATATCTGATCGAGTTCTTCTTCTTCTTTTTTGGCGCTGTAACAGACTAAGCGATATTTTGCCAACTGGCCAACTGACGCCAATTGGAAATGCCTAGCGAAGCCAAGTCCCCCTCCACGTGGTCTTTCCAACCCAGAAGAGGCCTTCCTCTTGAATACTTTCAGAGCAGGAGCGTTTCAGTCCATTCGAACGACATGGCTAAGCTAGCGGAGCCGCTGAATTTTAATTCGCTGCACTATGTCCATGGCGTTGTAAGGCTCATACAGCTCATCGTTAAATCGTAGTGTTGCCACACATGGCCTATTCCTACCAAAAGTGGTAGGTTTTTCCGTTTGGTAGGTTGGCAGGCTAGATTGGAATTTGGTAGTTTCCGCGACGGTTAATAGTTAATAGTTAAAAATAGAAAATATGTATCTCCAAACATTTTAGCAACCTTGATTACACGAATATTTCACCGGTGCGTTCGTATAACGGCGAACGCAAACATGTAAATATATCTCATTCGTAAGTACACACGTATACCCTTATTATTGCCAGTATACTATACAATATGAACATCCATATATAACTGAACTACAAAGTTGTGATAAACTGATATATATACTGAAGGCTGGTGCGCTGAAGAGGGCTTGACTAGACCCACCTTGGCAAGGACAGAAAATGAGTTCTCAGAAAAAGCGAAGCATCTGGAAGTAACTCTGAACAAAGGCTCAATTGGAACTCGCATCACTCGCGCTTGCATGCAGTGTTGCTACTTAAAAACATTTTTAGGGATAAAACGCCTACCAAATCAGTTTCCAAAGTACCAAAGTTTTGTTCATCATTAAAACGAGATTCCTTGAATTTACGAGGTTTCTAGCTACACAAATTAGCAGCAAAAAATTAACCATTCCTACCAATCTATAAGGTTAAAGAAAACAAATTCGGGCCTTTAAATAAAAGAACGTATTGTATAAAAAACTTTAGTAACAAATTTAAATACCTTTGAGATTAATTCAGTTCATACAAAACATTTTTTTTGTGTGTGAAAACACAAAATCAGATATTTTATGTATTTCATTAAAAAAAATTCCAAAGACTCACACTTTGCAAATTGCCTATCAGCATTTTCTCTTTCAAGACGATAGGTAATTTCTCGTTCTGTTTCAACAGATGATCGGTCATAGCTTTGGGAAGTGAGTTGTTGCTTGCAGAAAATTGTCTGCTTAATAAAATATGGAAAAAAACAAAGAAATCTCATACATGTGAGCAAAGGGAAAACAATTTTTGAACGTGTAAACGCATACTTGGTTGTATTTCAAAACATTTTTGCCTACCAAGAGCTTGATCAAACCAACCAAGCTACCAAAGAAGAATGAAGCTTCCTATTTTGGTCTAATTGGACCAAAACGGCAACGCTGCTTGCCTTTTCCGCTTCTGCGGTTCATCTAAAGGATACAATGCACAACTATTTAGGGGCTCGAAAGAATTTCAGAATGCTACCCACTGGCGGATGTCAAAGAGAATGAGACAATCAAAAAGATTCATAAGTTCCTCCGGCTTTGAATGTCGGGAGAATCCTGAAACTCGTTCTGGCATCCTGACGGAACACTGCAAGTTTAGCCACCATTTGAATAAAATGGGGTTCTCCAGAGACGGACTTCAAGCTTTATGGGATGAGATAATAATGTGTATGTGTAAAGAGACATACATACATACGGAGTTAGTATGTTGTTATTGTACTAGCTGTGTTATACTTGTACTATGTTATCTACATTTTTAACAAACTCGACATTGAAAAAAATTAAACACTCAAACAAATTTTAGTAGGTTTTGATAGAAAATTTTGGTAGTTAAAAAATGTGTCCGTGGCAAGACTGGCGGCTTTTAACTTTATTCGGCGACCCTTCGTAAAATCCGCTGCTTAACACTTACCATGAGGAATCTCTGTATTTCTGTAAGAAAAAGCTTTTAAATCCATGAATTGCAAAAATATGTATAATTTAACAAATGTATATACATATGTACATATGTATTGTTCAACAAAATTTCCTATAATAGTAATTCAAAAATACGCCCATAAACAATACTTCAGCGTAAACATCACACCAGAGTTTTAGTGAATTTGGAGAGCTTAAGTGTGGAAAAGCTGCTCTTAATCTGGCATTTATCCGCCGCCGCCGCCGAAGCCGCCGCCATCGCCATCGCATCGGCCCAAATGCCTGGCTGCGCACAAGGATCAGCTACTGCGGCCAATGCGAATGAGTGCATAGCAGCGATTATCCTTTCGTCCACACGCAGCAACGCCTGTCGTTCGCTTCATATATCAGCATGAGTCGGCGAAAAGTTGAGCATCAAATAAGCGCTGGCACACACTCAATATGGACAAAAGGCAAAAACAAGGAAAACAAAAAAGCAATCCTTACCAAAAGCGCACTTCAAAAATGAGCCACGGTAAGTGGGCTGTGGGGTGAAAGCAAAAATTGGGATCAGATGGATAGCAGCGATGGTGGTAAAACTGCGTTTATGGCTGAAGTTTTCTTGCTGTTGTTCTTTGTATGCTCATGCAGCTCATTCATGAATATTTTGCACACGGAGAATATTTGACTCAGCAAAAATATTAACATCGATAGCAATAAATCCCCAAGAGCATAAATGCGCGAACCATCAAAGTAGATGGAGCGATGAAGAATGAGGGCAAGGAGGATGGATAGGTTGGGGGGATGTTGTTTTGCTGGTTGTGCGAGGAGAAAATTGAGAAAAACAACAATATGTAACTGCGTTATGCAGCTGACAGAAATGGTCAGGAACCCCGGCAGCTGAATGGAAAGCGCGTACACTCGGGTGGTTCAAAGAAAGTATTTACAGGTCGCTCGAAGCGCTCACTTTCCCAAAAATTCCTAGAAAATCATTATTTTTCAATCGACAAGAGACTTCAACGAAGAATACCCAATTGTTCATTTAACCTTTCTATATATTTACTATTTTTTGGGTTCCCCAAAAATACCCCTAGAAGTTTTCCCAAGAGAAACAGAGTTTGTAGATAGAAAATATCGATTTTCAAAGATTCTATACTATTTCGTCACTTGAGTGGAAGATCGACCTATTTCGGCGGATAGGGCGTTCTTCAAACAAATTCTCAGATAGGGTGTTTTCCAATAAAATTCTGGAATAGGGCGTTCATCAACCAAATTCTGAAGTAGGACGTTCTTAAAAAATTGTTTGATATAGGGCGTTTTCAAACTGGCCGCTGAGATAGGTCGACCTTCTTCCACTCAGGTGATGATTTGTACAAAAATTGGGTTTCCCCATACATATAAAATATATGGATTACTTTGAGCGGTTTGAGCGACCAATAAATATTTTTTGTTTTCAAAAAATAAAAACAAGGGTATATTTTTCGATATAGAACAATCCTAGGGGGTGAGAGCATTAAAATTCTGAATTTACTTTTCTCACATGCACTGTTGGACCACCCTGTTCCACCCTGGCGACTTCAGCATTTGCGGGGCTGTGTACCCAAGTAACAACATACGTATAATTTTCAACTGCAGCCCTCAATTTTTTTTTTTTTGAATTTTGAGTCTGATAGCCTTTTATAAATATTTAAAGAAATGTTAATTTAGTATGGACAAACGGATCTACAGATTAGTTTAGGTTATAATGGCTACTTGCATCCAGAGCTCTTTGAGGTACACTTAGGGCCGGATTCTCAAAGCTTGGTTGACACTAATCCCCGGTTAAACATAATTATCGACGCTACCGACACAGCGTTATATGCATAATGTCGAAAACGTCGATAACGATGTTAACCGATGATTAGTGTCAACCAGGTTTGAGCAACCAGCCCTGAGCCTCGAAAGGCTCATTGTAATACCGTTTATGTTGCTCTTTGATTTTTAACTTTTTTAGATTCATGTACATACATATCTCTTTGTATAGTCTTTTAAGGCTGTCCAACAGCAAAATACACTAAAGCAGAGATCACACGATTTGTACATTTGTACAGATTTGTCCATTTTCACTGTTATAGAGTGGTGTTTTTTGGAGAATTGTTATTGACCTCAACGTATTCCCGATAAAAATTCCTAGACAACATCACTCAGTGACTGCCAAATGTACAAATCGTGTTATCCCTGCTTTAAGCATAATACGAACCTAAGAAAACATCTACCTTTCAATGGTGGTTAACTGTGTGGGCTACTTTACCGAATGAAATAGTAGAGCTTTTGAGTAGTATCCTTATCAGAAGAGTTTCCACAACATTCTGAGATTTTGTGTGTCTTTTACCCAGTCGTCCCAGACCGTTTTCGAACTAACCCAACCTAGTAATACCTATCAATCTAACCTCGACGAAGTACAATCTCATGTACAAATTAGCTCCGAAAGATTTTTAAGAATGCTGGAGTTCGAAAAGTGTCTTTTTTCACGGAATGAGGCATTAGCCCTATACATAGATTCGTATAGTAGAAGATGTAATTTAGAAAATATCGACTATTTTTTTTTCATAAGCGAAACCTTTTCTTTCATATGCCTTCTCCTGTGTGTTCTTTACTAATGCCTATTTCACCTAGGTCTTCATATTAACATAAGAAACGATTAAACAAAGTGTGATTCCCCGCTAAGAGTTATTTACTGCTACAGACCCAGAATTTACCGGATTTGTAACTTACAGATATTAAAAATATGTTACATTCGGTTTGTATAGCGGTAAGGTGAGGTTGTGATTTATCGCTAGCTCGTGAATAAATGTATAAATTCCGTGGTGTGAATTGGTTTAATCCGACTAAGCCTGATTTCAAGGGGCCGTGTGAGCGTTGAGCTTTAACATTTCTAAGTCGAACGGAATAAGTTTTTTTAGAAATATTATTCAACTTTGTACTACAATTTGTTTTATTTTTCTGATAAGTATAAAACTCTAAAAAATTACTGAACGACCTTATCGGGGGCTGATGCCATAAATGACCTCAGCTCGTTTATATAAATGATAAATTAGATTAATTAAATCGTAGCAGGTTTATGAGGTTTAAAAGGGGCAAAAGGGTATGTGGGAGTACTTAGACTCGATTACTATTATTTTTATCTTAACAATCTGTAATTTGAATCTAGAAGCTCTTGACCAACTATTTATATCCAAAACTACCAAAAACTCGGCACCAATTTCTTTGTCTCTGCCACCGCTTGTGAAAATATTCCGGCCTACAATCACACTTTATTATTATCGAATGTGATCGACTCTTTTTCCTAAATTTTTTATGTCGCAACTAACACAAAATAAAAACGCTTACAGAAAACAGCACTGAGACTACTTGCCGTCCGTTGTACTGTTTTCTTGTTCCCTTGCCATTTCCTTTAAATCCATCTGATATACAAATAAATCGGAGCTCAACACTTTGCTGCCAAAAGCATCATACCTAATTCTTGCAAAGGCGAGGCAGAACCACAAAAAGTGTTCCACCGTCTCATCCTTATAGAGGCAGGATATTTGAAGTTGTGTTTATACGACGAAAAGTGAGCAGTCAACGGTTCCACAAGTTGTCAGCAGTCCCATCTGCTCAGTGAAAGCCAGTGGAAACCTAGCCAAATCCTTTGATATTGAGAGCGGCATGAAATTTGTTCACATGCAGCCTTCTACCATTGGTTTCGAACCAAGGAATGCGACTTCACAGATTTCTCATCTCCAGGTAGCTCCAAGTGCCCTGCCACCCTGTTTAAAATAAGTTCGTTATATTTTCTAAAATAATTTAATCGAGCCCTGCATTTCCAAACTAGTTTGGTTTTAGTTAGCGGGGCCACCAATGCTTGAGTCCAGCTTGGCTGTCCCTACAAACACGTTGCCCATGACCTTGAGGATTGTAAATACCTTGGCTTGGAATATCGAGGCATATTTCCCTAGGTAGAATCGAAGTTGTCCCCACTACTTTCGATATAATCTCCAGTTCCTGACCCCGTGTGAGTTTTGGGGCAATCAGTTAATATTCTGCAATGCGTAAACCCGGGCTCGTTTCAATATCAAGGAACTCAATATTTTGCTAGCTCTTCAGCAAAGTCAACGGGGGTGTACTATTCTGAGGTATGGAATCCACACTGTATCAAACCTGAACCCATTCCGTTTAAGCCTACAGATGGCCGAAAGGGTCTCACCGCAGATAAAAATTTTAGGTTGCGGTAGATTTAGCAGTGGAGGTTTTCCAGTGAAATGTTTATTGTATGTTATTATATATTACTGATATGGTTCGGCTCGAACCCAGGCCTTTCGGAATGGTTGCGCGCACTGCTAACCACTACGCCACAGCGGACGTACAAGATTTTGCTTACCATCGCGATTTCCGAAAAAAAACACAAAGAAAGTGACAGAAACAGTGATATGCTTTCCAATGTATTTAGGAAATGGAAAAAGCGTTTACCCTAATAAATGTACGCTACGCACAACGTCAATTATAGGCGGTTATTTGCTGCGCCTTGTCTGTTTTGAGATTTAAACGGAAGCGCTTTTGATTTGCCTCCATTGCCAGCCAGAACAAAAGTCTCGAACGCCACTAGAGGCGCCCTCCTGCTGCACTGCAGCAAAACGCCGCTTGCGCCCATCCATTCATTCATCTACGTGTTTGATTGCCGCTGCCTGAGGTGGAGAAAAGATTTGGTATATTCGATAAATCGCTTGAGTAAGCAAAGGGTCACTTACTGCCGCCGAAATCCTCATTTCTCAATCGCCAGCAATGCGTTGCCTGCAAGCACTCGATTCGATTGTTTGCCGCGCTTCATTTCCGGTTTGCTCATCCTACTTTTCATTGCTGCCATCCTTTCATAATTCTTGTCTTTGTTTTTTTCGCTTATGGTACCCATCGAAGCTTTATTTTGTTCGTTTTGTATATTTGGAAGTCAACATTTTCGCACGCAATCAGTTTCGCAAACGATGACACTGCCACAGATTGAACTTTACGTGCTCCGTTAAATCCAACACATTTTTATTGTCATTGTGTTGTGAGTCCTCGGACCCATATTGTTCTTGTAGTGGTACGCCAAGTCGAATTGTCGTTGTTGTTATTGTTATTGGTAATATCCTTTTTGCCTGTATGTGTTCGCTTTACTCTTGACTTGGCCCTCGCAACGTTGTTGTTATTGTATTTTATTGCTGCCATTGGTGTTGTTGCGGTGGTGATGATTGTTGTTGCCAATGTCATTACTCGTTCGTTATTGTTAGTGGTGGCCTCATGTATATATATGTATTTTTATACATACATACATATGTAGATATGTGTGCGTGTAGGTATGTTTACTCGCTCGCGTGCGTTTGGTGATTTGACACAATGGCATTACGATTTTATCTCTTAATTATGTTTTTGTTTTCGGTTGTTTGTTTGTTTGCTTGCCATTTTGTCCATTTTGACCTCGCCCATCCAACCTGTCATTACGCAGCAAACACAGCAAGTCAAGCAGTTTATTTGCAGAGTAGAAGCAGTACGGAAGTTCATAAACCAGGCCCATAAAGATAAACGGGTATTCAATTTGAAAGAGTTACAGCAATGAACAGAAAATCCAAGTCAATATGCAGGGTTCATACATACAAACATTGCATATACATACATACATACATACATCCATATGTACATACATATCTATACGTACTTATTTATGTATATAGAAGTACATATTACGCAGATAGTAACTAAATTTTTTGATGGATTTGACAACTGAAGTCTTGGTAAATGTATGATTTGTGATATTCGGGTATTTTAGTATACATATGGATACTTTGTTTAGATTGCGCCATTCATATTTATGTATATAGAGTTGCCAGATTTTTATTTTTCAGTACACTTTTACTTAAGACTAGCAAATGCCCGCCTGCTTATCGGCGCCTGATAAGAACTTTTGCTTTGGTCACTGCGAAAATACCCTTGAAAAGCGAAAACGGTCCCTGGTTCACTTACCGAAAAAAGTGGCCTGTATTCTGATCAGGGCAATAAGCTATCTGCGTACCGAATTTTAAGCAAATCGGACCATTGATATGATTTTCCCGATCCACCTACCAGGAAATGTTAGTATCCTATATGGTAATCCTTGCAAGCAAACCGGGCCTTAGATACGATTTTTTTCGAATAGGACCGATCTATTCCACCTGCCAGACAAAATATTTCCTATATATTAAGCCAGGCAATAGGCTACTTGCGTGCCAAATGTCAAGGAAATCATACAAAAATAAGACTTTTCCGAACACATCGGTCCCTAGTCCAAAGGCCGGGAAAAAATATACATGATGTATGTTAATCCCGGCAATACGCTATCTACCGTGCTAAATTTCAAGCAAATCGGACCATAAATACGATTTTTCTCGATAGATCGGATGGTCCATCTACAGGAAAAAAGTAGACAACGTCCTTCTCCGCTTAAATTAATGTGACCAACCGTGCTTCTTTCGGAAGTACAGTACTTCTTTTGAGCCATTGTACTATTTACGTATGTAGTTTGCAGGACAGTCAAATGTACTTCTTTGCAATATTTTGTACTACGTTTTAATTTGCGTTTTCTATAAAAGATTCGAGGCATTTCATGTCACCGCGGCCACCTCTGTGCGCGACCTCTATGGATTTGGATGAAATAAAATTAAATTAAAATTTTAAGAAAACGTCATACATACCTTTCTTTAAAGTGCTGTATCTTGCAAACCTTTTAACGAAACTTAATGAAAAAAATGTATTTCTTTCGTCTTGTTATGGGCTTTAAGAAGACTTACAGTCGAAAATATTTTAAAGTAGGGTTGCCACCTGGTAAACAATTTGGCGCAATTTAATTGATAAACTAAATGATATATTACAATATAGACATTAAATTAAAAAAGTTTAAGACAGAGAATTTCTGGAAATATTTTTGAGTAGAATTGCCAACTCTTTGAAAATTTAAACTCAGTTGAATTGATAAAATAAATGAAATACTGCAATTTGGGTATCAAACTTTAGATTTTTAAGAAGTCTTACAGCCAAAAATATGTTTGAGGAGGGCTGCCACCTGTTTGAAAATTTAACTCAATTTAATTTATATAGGAATCAAATTAAAGAGGTTTAAGAAAGAAGACTTTTGGAAATACTTTCGAGGAGGGTTGCCACTAGGGATGCCACCCGGGATCCCGGTGTTTGAAAATTTTGAAATATCGAATTGATAGTAAGAATTTGTTTATGAATTTTGAAGTATGATTTTTGTAAAATGCCGTTTTGACTGCAATTAACAAAAAGCTAGAAACTGTACTTTTAAATTGCAGTCTGTGCCTTTTTTGAAGAAGATTTCAATGAATTTACTCATAGCGTCGCTAATGTAAACGAAACAGAGAGTTTTAAGGAAACTTATAATTTGACCGACGTGCTGGTAAAAGAAGTTCAAATATTTTGTTATGGAGGAGATAGGGGTCATTATCTTCAAATGGATTATGTCTACCTTTTGACAGTTCAGCCTAAAAGTGTTGATGCCGAAATATGTTTTTCATCAGTAGGTTTTGTATGTAAAAACTGCAAGTCAAGCTTAGAAGACTCCACTTTGAATGACTTGCTGCTCTTATGAAAACATTTTAAGTGCAATAATAACTACACCGGCCAAAAAATGGGTGTGTGTTTTTAACCAGACCCAACTACCAACATGTATTTCGACCCGCTGAATCCGATTTTGAGATCCGTTTGACTCGTACACCCTCAAAATTTCTAGTAAATTGCGAAAAAAATGGCGAAAAATTCTCTATTCGCCATTTCTTTATAGAGTAGAATAAACATGTTTAGAGAAATTGTTTTTGTATATTTTTGTTTTATGTTTTTTTTTTATTAATCGTCACTTTCAAAAGTACCTGGTATTTACATTATTATATGTGATTTATACGTTCCTCAATCACATGGTTTTTTAAATACAATTAAAAAAATGTTTTACTTTAAAATTTGTCTGATTTAATAAATATCGCTAGCGTAGATGGCAAAAGTTGCTAAGTCCCAATTTAAAAATTGTACAGGAGAGGAAAAAACTTCGTATAGCCAGTTTCTTCAAGTATTTCGCAAAACTTTGAATACAACATTTTGCCTGTTTAAAGCAAAGCACAACTCCATACTAATCGGAGGGATTCGATATTTATTAAAAGACTTCGAACTTTTTTGGCCTTATCGAATTTTCGGAGCTTGTTTTGGCCTTAGCAAATTTTCCTTTCATTGAATATAAACGAGAAAACATAAAAGAAGGACCTTTACCCTTTTCGAAACGATGCAATTTTAATTTATCTAGCCTCCTATATCAAAATATGATTTTTGATTAAAAGTGAAGTTAGCAACTTTTCACTATAAGCTAGCGATATATGAGTTTTACAATCAGTTTATCGTAAATTTTAAATAGATTTCTTTAATGGTATGTTTAAATGCTTTCAGATATTGAATTTTTACTCATATTCATAAAATTTTTGACTCAATTTGAATCCCGGGATGAATCCCGGGATCCCGGGATTACTTAAAAAATATCCCGAAATCCCGGGATCCCAATTTTCCTGATATTTTGGCATCCCTACTTGCCGCCTATTTGAAAATTTTAACTCAGTTAAATTGATTAAGCAATCGAAATATTGCAATGTGGGTATCAAATTAAAGAGTTTTTAAAAGACCTACAGTCGAAAATGTATTTGAGGAGGGTTGCCAGCTGTTTTGAAATTTAACTCAATTAAATTGGTAAAATAAATGAAATGTTACAATATCGGTACCAAAATAGAGGCATTTAAAAAATCTTGATTTATAAATATTTTCAATAGTATTATACCCTATCTAAAAGTAAAGACTGCAAATATTGGAACTAAATGAAATATTACATAATTGGTTCCAAACGAAAAGTGTTGGGGAAAGCTTTAACAGAGATTTTGTTTATGTTTCCATTTATCCAAAAGCCGAATAGGTCAAATGAGGAAATAATTTACAAAATCTTATCAAACGAAGTGATCGTATTATCAACGAAGAGTTGGTATACAAATTTCACAACAAAAAAATAATAAAAAAACAAAAATATCCCATGAAAGCTGTTAAAAAAACTCCTTAATGAAAACTTAAAATTGTTGTCACCATTCCCTAACATTATAAAATAGTTAACTTCTAATCATAAACAATTTCACTTGGAGTTACCATAGCCTACTACGTACTAGATTGCGAGTAAAGGGAATGTGCCTGCTTTAACGTTGAGTTTTTCCGACTTTAAAATGTCTAAGAATCTACCTTAGTGAAGTGCACATCTGCGTTGGATAATATTATGAAGATTATGATTATTATTATTATTCTGATCTCCTTTTATATACCCAATCATACATTCACTAATTAAAGCGTGAGCAGAAGGGCATTATGATCGCATATTGCAAATGTTAAGATAACAAAAGTTGCAGAACTGAACCACTCACGAACAATTTTTTACAAGGGCGTGTAATTTCTGGCGTATACCAATGACATTGACATCATCAGTAACAAAAACCCCGAAGTCTCTCCTGCCTGTTCCAAGTTGGATAACGAAGCAAAGCGATTGGGTTTGGTGATCAACGAGGACAAGACGAATTATCTCTTATCATCAAAAAAAGAGTCAGGGCATTCGCGCCTTGGCACCCATGTCACTGTTGCCAGTTGTAATTTCGAGAAAGTAGACCATTTTGTTTAGTTACGAACCAGCATTAACACCGACAATAATGTTAGCATTGAAATCCAACGCAGAATCACTCTTGCCAACAAGTGCTATTTTGTACTGAATAGGCAATTTAGGAGTAAAACCCTCTCTCGACGTACGAAAACCACGCTCTATAAGTCACTCAACATGCCCGTGCAGGTATATAGCGCAGAAGAATGGACAATGACAACATCCAATGAGGCGGCTCTTGGATTATTCGAGAGAAAGATCTTACGGAAGATTTACAGGCCCCCACGCGTTGGCGACGATGAGTACCGCAGACGATAGAACGATGAGCTGTATAAGCTTTACAGCGGCTCCGCTGCTTCGCCGTGTAGTTCGAATGGGAACCGCGTTCCAGGTCTGAAAGTATTCGACTCACAATCCGCTGGTAGTAGCAGAGGAAGAGGGATGTTCCCACTGCAATGGAAAGACCAAGTGGAGAAGGATTTGGCTTCACGTGGCATATCCAATTGGCGTAAGAGAGAAGCGACTGCTTTGTCGAACTCGGCTAAAATCGCTTATGTGGTTACAGCGCCGAATATGAAGATGCAAATGATAAATGACCTTCTTCTTTGATGCGCCAGGGGGAACTAGGAGACTCTCCTTATGTGGCAAAGGTTCGATTAAAAAATTACATAGCCGTATCTCTTGCTTCGTCTGGAACATCTGCGACATTGTTACCAGGTGGCTTATCTCCGAGAGGCTTACTAAAGTAGCGAGCGAAGGGTGGCAGGACGAAATCACCTGCAAAACTGCCAAACAACGAACGCACTGGCCTACTACTGAGTCTAAATAAGCCTAATATTGGATTAATAGTATCTGTCATAACAGGACACGGCCTAATTGGCAAGCACGCCTATCGACTTGGCCTACGTTTACATGACTTGTGTAGGAGTTGCCAAGATGCAGAGGAGGAGGAAACGATTCTGCACCTGTTGCGCCAGTGCTCTGCTCTATCCAGACTAAGACTCTCCACTCTCGGTAGGTAATTCTTCGACAACTTGGAGGACCTTAGATGCGTCGAAATCAGGGATCTTCTAAAATTCGTTCAAACTTCAAAATGGTTTTAGGAGGGACTGGGAGTTGCTAACCCAACATGCGGTATCACAATGGGCCCTGAGCCTTAGTGGGTCTTATAGACGACCGCGACAACCTAACCTAACCTAACCTACCAGGTGGAAACTCTTCTCATTTAGCTCTTATGCTGCCATTGAACATACAAATCATAGAAACTCCCACGTGCAATATTTCAGAACATCCGGTATGGAAAAAGTACTTATTACAAAAATGTGAACTCATTATTTGGGATGAGCACACGATGGCACATAAAAAATCTTTTGAGGTTCTTGATCGATCGGTGGGAGATTTGGTAGAAATGTTCAACCATTCGGGAATGCATTGATATTGCTCGCAGAAGGTTTTACGCAAACATTGCCTGTAATTTCTAGATTGACACCAGCGGAAGAGATAAATGCTTGCCTGAAATATTCAACATTTTGGCAAGACGAACATACATATATTGCAGTTGGCTACGAATATGCGTGTCCAACTACAGAGCGATAAATCAGCCTAGGTGGCGACAATTACTGAACATTGGGAACGGAAAGCTGCCAGTCAATGAGGGATTGGGACGAGTTTTATTGCCTGATAATTTTAGTAACTTAGAAACATCAAAAGGAGAACTGACCGAAAGAATGTTTCAAGATATTCAAATTAATTATAGGATACACGATTGCCTCAGTGAACGGGCTATTCTTGCAGAAAAGAATAATGATGTCTATCAACTCGACAATGTTTTTCACCTAGCATTAAAAGTGATGAAATAATCTATGTATATTTACGTCGATAAACACCGTTGTGGAAATAATAAAGCAGTTAATTATCCAACGGAATTTTTGTACTCGATTGACCTTCCAGGGATTACCTAACATACTGAAATTGAAAAAAAGGCTATTATCATGTTGCGGAATATTAATCAGCCAAAACTCTGCAACGCCACGCGACTCGCAGTTAAGAAATTAATGAACAAAGTTGTGAAAGAAAAGATTTTAACGTGGCCTTTCAAAGGTGAAGAATTTCCATGATTCCGACTGATACACCATTTTAATTTAAAAGATGACAAATCCCAATTCGATTGTGTTCCTGAATCACAATCAGTAATGCTCAAGGTCAACCTTTGGAAAAGTATGGTTTAGATTTAGATGCCGATTGCTTTTCACATGGACAAATCTATGTTCCGTATCGGCAAACCAGATAGCCTTGATATCTACGTAGAGAATGGGAAAATGAAAAAATATTGTGTACCTACACTCAAGTATTGCAAAATCAAACTTATCTGAAATGTATGATTTTTTTTCGTTAATCATTTATCATCCATGTAACAGGAATAGTGTAAAAATAAAATTTTTTTAAAATGCTACATTCAAAAAAAAAAAATAAAAAATCAAAAAGAAAGATGTTTACCTATTTTTTTTTTGTTTTTTATACGTTACATATTAATGTAAAACATAATTAAAGCCCATAATAAGACGGAAGAAATACGTTTTTATACCTTTCATGAGCACGAAAATGTATTATAACTTTGTTCCGATGTTTGTAAGTACCAGAATAAAAAGAGATAGACCCATTAAAATGTATACTTATATGACCAGAACATTGAGCTTAGTCGATGTACCCATGTCCGTCTGTCCGTTTGTATGTCTGTCCGTCTGTCCGTCTGTTTGTATGCAATCAAGTCTCTCAGTTTATATCCGGATAAAATTTGGTGAGTGGATGTATTTTTATATTGTACTAATCAGTTGTCGGAACCGGAAGAATCGGACTACTATAACATATAGCTCCCATACAACTGATTGTTCAGATATGAGATTTATCGTTATAACTCCTCCATTTACGCAGCTAGGAACATGAAATTTTGCAATACTTGCCCTCATTGTCAACAGAATACCTATAGTGAAAATTAAAAATATCGGGCAACTATAACCTATAGCTCTCTTACAGATATACGATTTTTCGTTATAACTCCTCCATTTATGCAGCTGGGAACATGAAATTTCACACTATTTCCACCCATTATTAAAAGAATACTTACAGTGAAAATGATGAAGATTTGGTCGCTATAACCTATAGCCTCCATACAACTGATTGTTCAGATATGAGATTTTTTGTTATAAATTATCCATTTATGCAGCTAGAAACATTAATTTCGCACTATTTTCACTCATTATCAATAGAAAGTTTACAGTCGCTATAACCTATTTATTGCCTCCATACCACAGATTGTACAGATATGGGGCTTTACTGTAAAACTCCTTTATTTGGACAGCTAAATCCGATACATGTCGTAGGCTATTATAAATAATACTGCAAAGTCTACTGAGAAAATCGTCAGAATCTATTCTGTGTAAGCTTTATCTCCAATACCAGATTGTTCAGATAAAAGTTTTTGCGATATTGGTTTACATACCGATCACACAGTGATTTTCACACTTAGATTGGTAGATTGGTGCTATATAAGGTATATCTTCCATACTTCTGATTGTATAGATATGATTTTTTATATATGTATCTCCTCTGTCTATGCCTGCTGTGAATATTTATTTATTTATTTATTTATTTATTAACAATAGGTAAAATATACAATATTAAACCTAGGATGGAAAAGAGTGCTGGCTGCCCGCGCCTTCGACTAATTCGTTAAAAATTGAATATACTTATGTATTATTTAGGGAACAAATAAATGAAGCGTAAAACTTAATCTGCGGGTGAACAAAATACCTAGTTATATTTCATTAATTAGGCCGATCTTCTTGAAGTACTGGTAAACTTTTACGATGTTGTTGCTGGTTAGCGTTTGTAAAATGTTTAATGATATGGGTTGCCCGAAAATTTCCTTCCGCGTGGTTTCCAGTGAGGGGCATTCATAAATGAGGTGGTCAACTGTCACATTAGAATTGCAATAGGGGCATAATTTACTGGATGTGGGTCCGAGTATATGCCCGTGGGAGATTGTTGTATGACCAATCCTTAGTCGAACCATGCACGACGAATGGAGTCTGCTAATTGTGTGAGGATATGTAGGCTTAGCTCCGGTGGTGTTGATAGACGAGTACCTGTGTCGGTAGGATGACCAGTTGCTGAGTCTGCTTTCGGTCAAATATTTAAGTATAAACTTCTTGACGTCGTAGTTTTCGAATGGGTGGAACGTAAGACTGGGAGAGGAGGAGACACGTTTAGCTGCAGCATCTGCATATTCATTACCCTGGATCCCTTTGTGTCCAGGTACCCATAACAGGCGGATTTTGTTTTTACATCTAATACACTTGTCTCTTATATTTAGTATTAGGTTATTAGAGTTGTGAATATTATTAAGAGCGTCGAAAGTAGACAAGCTATCGGAACAAACGACAAATTTTCCTTTAGATTTTATTGCATGTTCAAGAGCTTTGTAGATGGCGTAGGCTTCGGCTGTAAATATCGAAGAGTACAGTGAGAGTAGTCCTGCCGTTATTATTTCTCCGTTTTCTTTAACAACAGCGAAAGATGTTGTACAATCTGTTTTGGATCCATCAGTGAATAATAAAGACCAACCGTTGCTTTTGAAATTTTCGGTTTGCTCTCTGAAAAGTTGATTGTAGATCATGTTACATGTTGTATCTTTAGTTTTCAGATGCAGTGATGTGTTGATCACTGACGGATCAAATATCCACGGAGGTTGGGGGTAGAGACGTTTAATGGTTGGAGTAGGAGTTAGGTTTAGAGACTTGCAGAAATCCACACAATGCCGTAAGGTAGAACATGTGTTGTATCGTTTCTTGTGTTTGAAAGCAGCTGTGAATTCGTCATATAGAGTTTTGTTGCGAGTGTTAGCCAATAAAGGAATAAGAGCGTACGAGGTTTCTTTGACTCTTTCGTTGATTGCAGGAAGCCCAGCCTCGGCTAATATGCATTTCACAGGAGATGTAGGATAGGCATTTATCGCGCGGCGCACTGCTTGGTGATAAGGGGAGGTAATATGTTTGATATGCGACTGGGCGCACCATCCATAAATTGGAAGGCCACAGTCAATTTTGCTCAGCATTAGCGCTCTAGTTATATTAATTAAGTTATTAATATTAATAAGAGAGTTTTTAGTGGTTAAATACTTTATTATGTTTAGCCTGGCAGCCAGATTACTTCTTAATTCTAAACAGTGTTGCTTAAAAGTAAGACTTTTATTGAAAACTACACCTAAGATTTTTAATTGGTTGCAATTAACGATACGTTTATTATTTACGTTAATATTCGGTTGGGTACATTTAATTCTTTTACAAATATGTAGAACTCTGCATTTATCAATAGAGAGGGTGGCTCCGGAATAGAGACCCCAACTACTTAAATCTTCTAATATTTTCGCTAGAGTATTGTTCAATACATCAACATTGTTTAATTTTAAAAAGTAATCGCGTCATCGGCGTAGAGTGATAAATTTACATCTTTGTACTTAGAAATAATTGGTAGATTGGTGCTATATAAGGTATATCTTCCATACTTCTGATTGTTTGTATTCACGTCACCTAGACCTTCAATCTCTTCAACTTTCATCCACGTCCGCAGAGGTGGCCGCGGCGACATATAATGCATTTATAGACAAATGTATCTATACATAAATGATCAGAATGAAAAGAGAAGTCGATTAAGCCATGTCTGTCCGTCCGTCCATCCGTGTGCACGATAACTCGAGAAAAAATTGAATTATCTCAATGAAATTTGGTATGCAGATTGTCCTTTACCCAAGGTTGGTTGGTATTGAAAGCGGGCGAAATTGTTTTTCGAATTACGAAAACTGCGATATTTTAGTAACAACTGAAGATTATGCACTCAAAATTGATATTTGAAATAATGTTTAGACGAAAAATAAGTTTATTACAATTTTTTTGATTATGGGCGTAGCCATGCGATCTTATAGTTACATGTGTATATTTGGTAACCGCTCCATCGATTTCTCCCAAACTTGGCACAGTTCTTAGCCTTGGTACAACATACCAAATTGAAGAAAATTTTTAAAATCGGACAATAACCACGCCCACATCCTATATGACGGTAATTTAGGGAAATACGAAATCTTCGATAAATCAGTAAATACATAAGCTTATTTATTCCAAATTGATGTTTGCAATAATTCTTTACCAAAAACCACGTTTATGATAAAATTTTGGAAAATGGGAGTGGCACCGCCCACTAATGACAAGGTATTTGTACCAAACTTGGTACGATGATTACGCTTACCACATAAAACCAAAACCTTACAACTTATTGAAATCGGACTTAAATTACTCCCACTTTTCATGTAACGGCAAATTTCATACATTCTTGAATCTTCGATATTTCGAAATCTAAGGGCGCTAATTTACTCAAAATTTATACAAAAAAAAAACTTGAAAATAATTATTATAGAATTTTGGAAAGTTGTCATTAATACCACCTACATCTGACTATATAAGTTTATCTCATTAAGTATAACTGAACATACTATCGAAATTGTTAGAAATAGGGGTAAAACCACTCTCCTTACCAAGTTACGGCAGTTTTCAGAAAGGTGAAAAAGTATATTTAATGTATGCGTCTTCCCAGGTGGGTTAAATCCATACTGTTCACATACTTACAATTAAAATGGGGAAAAAATTTTACAATTTCGGCATGTGATACAAAAAATCTCTAAAATACACACAATTTGGGGTTTCCAAGATATGTACGAAGTGATAGCACAGCAATAACACTAGCTCGGTTCACCAAATATCTCGGCCACGATATCATAGCATTCACACTGAATGCGTACATAATATATACTTATGTATATGAAAAATATTTATGTACTTATGTATATGAAAAATATATACTTATGTATAAGAAATATACACAGCCTACAAATTAAGTATCGCGTGCAGGGAAGTCAACTCGAGGTAAATTCCCTCAATTTGCTGGGAATTTCGGTTTAGGTGGCAATCGGGGATTGCACAGTTTTTTTGCGGTGGATATGTTATGTTGATAACTTAAAGCAACCAAATAGTCGAACATGATAATTTGTCGCTTTTTGGAGCGACTTTTTTTCAATTTGAATCGCGATAATGTTATGACATATGTATATTTCATAAACGCAAAAGACAGCGCTAGATAGCTTGTGTTAAGACCCTTCTACTGATTTCCACATCAATGGTATGGAATGCGTATTGCAGCCTCAGTGGTAGTTTAAAAATTACTTTTTTCGAATTTCACGCACAAGCTACGCCCACACAGGCATACGAATCGAAATATCCTGGAATAAAACCTTCTTAGTTTTTTTGTACTTTAATTTCTGAAAGTTGGAAAAAAATTAAATGAAGGTACGTACAGACGCTACACACATCGCAAAGCATATCGTACTGGAGACACGAAATAAAATACATTTAACTCTATATCTTTCCAACTAGTAGCCGGAACTCATTATATAAAGTATCAGTGGATAGGTATTGATCTATAGAATAACAGTAAATATGTCGGGTGTACCCATTTACCCCCCTAAACCGGTAAAAGCAAAAAACCAGGTAAAACAAATTGAAAATGAAGTTTGCCAAATTATCGAGCAAATTTTCATATATCTAAACATCCAAAATGTAGACTATTAGCCTTAATAATAGTTTGGCGCGTACACACATGTTAGTGCTGGGCCGAGCTTCTCCTCCGATTTGTGGCGTGCGCCTTGATGTCGTCACACAAAGAGGAGCGGCCTACAGTTTTACGCCGACTTATTTTTATGAGAAACTATTTTTTCATGGCAGATCTACACTCGGGGGTTTGCCATTGCCTGCCGAAGGGTGAACGCAAATAAGAAAACAACTTTTTTCTATCATTTTCTTTGCGATGTTGCTTTGACCAAGGCTTGAACCTAGGCCCTGCAAAGTGGTAGCGTGCACAGTTTATTCATAAAGCCAGCAAAGTAGCTTTATAAATTGGAAAATGTATGAAACCGCCAATTTTTATACCTACTTTATTTTTAACCGACTTCTAAAAAAGGAGGAGGTTAGCAGTTCGTCGGAATATTTTTTTAAACCTACTTTATTTTTAACCGACTACCAAAAAAGGAGGAGGTTATCAGTTCGTCGGAATATTTTATTTTTTTATTTGTGTTACCGCATAACTTTGGACCACATGAACCGATTTCGATAATTCTTTTTGCATCGGAATGGTAGTGTCTCAGAGGTGGTCCCATACTAAGATCCCATCATTGGATCATGAATTATATATATATATATTTTTTTTTAAAGTCGGTTTTTTTTCTAAAAATTACTTGTTTATTTTGGATTTTGGGGGTTAAACTACGTGTCAGTCAGTGGCGGACACACGGGGGGTGTTTTAATACATAGACACCATATTATACATACATATGCGCCATATTAAAACACACCCCGTGGGTCCGCCACTGATAAGGCCATATAAGTTTAAGAAAAATCAGTTTAAAGAACAAAACACAACAAAATCACCATTTTTTCTTACCAATTTATTTTTTTCAATGCATCTACTTTAAATTTGTCTCATGACCCCAAATATGAACTTTTATCAAAAATTGTTTTTGACTGATTTAGTTGGGTGTTTTGCAATGAATCTGCACAATTGCTTTTTCGGAATTAGTAAGTAGGTTTTTTTTATATTTTTGGCCGCTCTAGTCCCATTAGGTAGCGCTCCCTTAAACGCGTAGCATATATCAGGAGTAAAAAGAAAAATAAATAAATTCACTTAAATCTGTGCTTGTCGTTTAAGTAGAATAGTTCATATCTAATGCACGCATATGTATGTATATACATTCTAATGTAGCTATGCACTCTTGTCAAGCGTTTTTATTTTTATTAGAAATTCAAATAGTCAAATTTGAAACCCAAATAAATAATATTCCTTCAACCGCAAAAGTCGATTACTTTTATGTTTGTACATACATACATATGTATGTATGTATAACATATGAACACATAAATAAACTCCATTTTAGGCTGTAAATTAGTTTGTGCTTTTATAGCAAAATATATTTTGCATATACATACATATTTGTTTTGCAAATTTCCATCATCGGCGATACCGTCAAAATACTTTGCATATTTGCACAATAAATAATACAAGTGCCAGCTAGTCAACCAACCAGCTAACTAAATATGTATCGAAAATACATATGTATGTATGTAGCATTAAAGGACTGGTCACAAAATTCATATGCATATACAAGTACATACGTATGTATCCAAGGGGAACAAACTTGTATGTATGTATTTACGTGTTGGTGGTAGGTGAAAAATTCATTTGTGTGTGTGTTGCAATTTGGTGACATCCCTGTAGTGAAACGAACTAGTGCGGAAATGGTACGGTTCTAGTGAGTTTGGAACCATGACTAGTACGCGTTAATTCTCTTTTGCATGCTAGCGACTGGCGAATTTAACATTGCGATGTCCTAGGAAGTGTCAATTGTCCCCCGTTGCATCCCTTTGGTTCTAGTTCCGAACCAGTTCTAAATTCGACAGATAAGATCTAGTTCGTTTTGCATCCCTTTTTCTATAGTTCCGTACCAGTTCCTAATTCGATAGATGAGATCTAGTTCGATCTGCATCCATTTTTTATAGTTCCCAACCTGATATAAATTCGTCACTTTAGATCTATATTTCTAATCAGGCTTGTCGAAACATTTCCCTTTTATATTAAATACGATCGGTTGAAGGAAGGACAATACCATCACAAATGTTTAAACGCATTTATGAAAAATTTATAAACCACATTAGTAGTAGTAGTAGTATTAAACTTAAGTAGTAAGTAAAAAACAAAAGTGCGTTCTGCTTAAAAGTAAAAATATTAGTTCACTTTGTCTTACTTGTCTAAATTTAAGCATATTGATTTTTAAGTAAATTCAGTTCCTTTTAAGCTTATATGTATATGAAGTACTTCGAAAGTTTTTGTCGTACTTAACTTAAATAAGATATTTAGTCAGTAAATAAAGTTTAGGTACAGCGAAGGATTTTACAATACCAGCAACTATTTAAATATTTTATTTTTCCCTAATTTTTTATAAAAATATGGTTATTTCTACACCTAAAACTCCAAAAATCAGAGTTCCAAACCTAAGGCAAAATTAAAGAAAACTCTGCGAATTTCCATCCAAGTATTGCAATTTGCACTCTTTAGAAAAAAGTTAAGTACTCAGTTATTAGCCCATTCAATTTTAGTATAACAAAGTGCACGTTTGAGGTAGCTAGCACTTACCATTGATATTTAGCAATTTTTTCTTTTTTGTTGTTTAGTAAGTCCTAGCTTCCTCACACTTGCACTTCATTATACTAAAATTGAATGGGCTAAAAATAAATAATAATTATTTCCGTTTGAGCGAAAAAATAAAAATCAATAATAATTCATAAAATAATGATTAAATGCTGATTTACAATATTTTACTCATAATGATTACCTTCCCTGCTTTTAAAATTTAAAATTAAATAGTTTAGTGAAAGTACCACATTTCACTGCTTTTGGACTGGTGCGGAACTAGTTACTATCGGACTGGTTCGTTTTTGGCGAAAAAGAACTAGTACTGAACTAGAAATCTGGTTCACTAGTTCGTGTTTTCCTTACAGGGATTTCACAGTTTACATTTGCTTGTGTTTGTATGTAAGTTTGTTGTGAACAAATTTAAATTGAAATTGAATTTTTATTGTTAGTTATTTCGTTTTATGTCCACTGCGTGCAGATCATTGCCAGTTGTCTGTCCTTGGCTACGAAGTATATGTATGTATGTATGTATGTATGTAGAAATGAAAACACTAACAATCGTATGGCTCAAAGCCAACCTTGTTGCCGCCCACTCCACATACCTACATACATACATACTTAACTAACTCCCACGAATTTTAGTAACCACCCGGAATTTCCTACTTCACCTCCCAACGTTCATGTGTGCCGCGCAGATTGAGCGAGTTTCAGTTGATTTTTATGTGGTTTTTATTATCAATCGCGAGAGAGACACGCATTTTTTCATTTTGTTATGTAATTTCTCGCTTGAAGTGGATTGCTGCTTTTATGACTTGTAGCTTGGTGACATTATAAGACCACATAAACATGTACACATACATACATATGTATAAATATATATATATATATATATAAACTTACACATTTATACCTACAATTAATATAAAGACTGAGGACACAGTTCAAAGACGAAATTTATAATACCTTATGCTATATATGTAGATATGTATATAGGAAATGCGGGGAGAAGCCATTGAATATTTTCAAAGGACAATTTTTAGTATTTATAACTTTCCTTTGTCCTTGTTGTCCATGATATTGTTATCATCTTTATAGAGTGGAATAAAAGTCGTAAGGTACATATAATTCACAGAAAAATACTAAAAATTAATACCATCACAGAAATTTTCTTAACTTTGTGAGGAGTAGGATAAATTATGAGAACCTGATTTGGAGCTACCCTTGCGTACTATTGTTCTTGATATTGAAAATGAAGACAAATCCAATTTCAATCCATCATTCAAGTGCTATTGCTGAGCCCGTAAAATGCGCATTCAAATTTTTGAAATTCTTACAACACCGGCCTCCTGTGATTTTGGGTAATTGCTAGAGTTGATTTTATCAGGACAAAATCCTTAAAACCTGTTAGCAGACAGGTTTAGAATCAAATCAACCACTTACTCGGATATTTCCATACATTTCGAAATTAGGACGTTCTACCACTCTCAGACCACTGTGCGACGCCTTGATAAAACTTATATCAGTTGAATTCATGCCAACGATAACTGAGCTAATAAATGGAATAATAAAGGCAAAAGTTTTAAAAGAGAAAACTATAAGAATTTTCATGGCTTAAATACACTCAATAGTTTGCCATTGCCTTCCGAGGGGCGACCACTGTTAAAAAAAAATCAATTTTAGATGCAGACAAGGGCTCGAACCTAGGCCTTACGGAGTGGTAGTACGCAGCTCTAACCCCACTCAGGCACAGCGCCTGCCTAGCTTTGGGGGTAAGCACTCCAAACAAATCTTGTCTTATTTACAAGAAAAACATCTTCGTCGAGATAGGAGTGAGCTACTTTGAATTTCTTTTCCGAAGTAGAGATTCCGTTTTTAAATAGACTAAATCGAAGATCGATTAATCCAGCCCTTCCGATTAGATTTTTTGTAGATTTTTAGTTCCGATTCGATCCGTGAACCGATCCAAATCGGCATTAGAAAATCTAGAAAACTGTAAAAAATTAAAGCATTTCAAAGCACACAAGTGGGCGGCAGTGTATAAGTTAATAATTTATTTTTTTTTTTGATTTTTGACAATGGTTTTTTTTTTGTGTAGGTGCTAGGCATTTTATCATATGAAAATATTGTCGAGCACACTTTGTAGAGAAGAAAATAACCTACAAAACTGAAATATGCAGTTAGCGAAAAAAATCTTTTTTTGCAATTTTTTTGGCTTAACAACAAATTGTTGAATATGAAAACAAACAAAAAATTTAAAAAATCTGTATTGCGAAAAAATATGTATACGTAAGCTTTATTGGGCTAGCTATACATTTTTAAAATAGCGGGTAATTTTGAAATAATTTTTTTTTTTATCTTTTGTGACAAAAAAAAAATCGAAAAAAATTTTACCTTTTTCCTAAGTAGGACTTTGAATTTATGAAGTTTCTGTTGAGTGTTCATATTGTTGTCTTAATATACTAGAAAAATCTGCTCAGTTTCTTTTAGGTATTTACGGATTGTTAGCTTTCTGATAGCTTTTGGATAAATTTAGATATTGAAACCGTTATAGCAATGCATGTTTTAAAATATACTTACAATAATGTTTGTAATTTCAGTGTTGGTCAGAATGCCGTATTTTGTTTATTTAAGAAAATTAAGTAAAAGGCGTTTTTTTGTAAATTATATGAATCGATCTCGGGAGATCGATTCATTTTTTGACGATTTCTTCCTACATCGATTATTTTTATTTCTATTCGAATTGATTCAAAAATATATATTTTTCCTGCTGAAAGAAGTCTGATGAGGAAATGTGGTGATTTCCGAAATAGCTATCACTTCTACTATTTTTTCAAATTAATGTTGCTTTTCCACAATAAATTTTCATTAAAAAAAACGGCCTCGAGCTCAATATAAATTGTTGAATATAATTGTTATAAGGCCAAAAAATAACAAAAACAAATAACTTAAGGACGAGCACACCTAAAAAAAGTTAAACATTCTAAAAATAGAATTATTAGCAAAAACCAACAATACCAACAACCACATGATCAAGTGAATTGCAGCGGAATAGCTGCGCTTGATTGTGTTGGCATAACAAAAATGAAAATAGTGGAAAAAAGCAAACGATAATTTACAAGGCGTACTTAGCACGGTGCATAGGCAACTGGCTGAGTCAGTGGGATCGTCGGTTCGAATCCTACTGAAAGAAGTCTGATGAGGAAATGTGGTGATTTCCGAAATAGCTATCACTTCTACCATTTTTTCAAATTATTGTTGCTTTTCCACAATAAATTTTCATTTAAAAAAAACGGCCTCGAGCTCAATATAAATTGTTGAATATAATTGTTATAAGGCCAAAAAATAACAAAAACACAGAAAAAAACAAGTTAAAAGTTAGGGAATTTGCAGACACTCCCATTCCTCGGAATTTCTGGGTCGGTGAAAAGGGCTGAGTGAAATAAAAAGAGGCCAGCTTAATTGAACTAAAGTTGACTTGGAGGGCACCATAGACTACATTAGGAGAGTGTGGGATTCCCAGATCTTCTTAACTGGCATAAGAGTTCTTTCGCCATCATAACAAGGCACTGTGCTATTGCGCCGATACTTCAATGATGGCGAATACCAAGAGGTCTCTCAGCCGAAGCTGCGCACTAGGAATGAGCGGGTACCAATTACTATCGATAACTAATTTTCAGATAACGAAAAATAGCCTTTTTAAAAAAAGCTTATTAAAAGGGTTTCTGCTTTCAATTTTAAATATTTATTAAGATGAACACTGCTGCAAAGTTTTTTCTTATTTTCGGGCATTTTTCAAACAATTTAAATAAAACTTGGTCAAATAAAGCCCACCAAAAAGCTAAGCAAATTGCAGCTTAAAGTAAAAACATATTTTCTGAGGCACTGTAATGAAAGGTTGCTATATAAAATTTATTTACATACATACATTCCATTCCAGTGTGCAGCAGCGGATACATATGTGCCCATAATTTTGAAAGTGGTCTAATGCACATCACACCTTTTGTGCTTAAATGATAACACTGTGTTATCATTTAAAAGGTGGAGGTAATGGTAATCGGACCCACGTTCAAATTGGTCCCATTTAACTAGTTAAATTTTTTGTAAAACACATCGTTCGCATTAAACATTTGGAGTTAATTTTGACGATTGCTTGATTTCAACTAAAAATAAAAACAAATACTCAAAATCAAATTTTTGTGTTTCAATTTGTTTTGTGCTCACCTATATCAACGCATACGATTTACTTAGAGACTTCAAAATGTTAAGTTCGTATGAG
>NW_023458557.1:64559543-64560392 GCF_013731165.1 Rhagoletis pomonella
TAGTTGAGTAAGTTTCGGTTGGCTGGTTTCGTGGCTTTTCGTTTCACTGCATGCAATTTTTTATTTAATTTTTGTTGTTATTGTGTTGTCCAAAAAATATAAACTATATGAAAATTAAAACGAATTGAAGAACGGAGCAGAAACTGCGCAATTTTCATGAAACCGGAAGTTGAAGTAGCCAGTAAAGCCAAGGAAAAGAAACGAAAAATACCAGCATAAATAGAAATACATATGAAACAGTAACAATAAACTGAGTTCGGAAGGGCAAGTTTGCGAATATGTTTATGCAAAACGAGAGAAAATAAAATACTTTTCGTCCCTTAAAATAGGTATGCATGTACATATGTACATACGTGTGTATATGAAAAAGATTAAAAGACGATTGAATACTTCTTCGAGCGCTGGTAACAACAATCTACTATTAAAAAGAAATAAAATAAAATTTTATTTGCTACATTTTATCAAACTTACACATAACGGCACTGAGCCAAAAGTATAATGGTTTTTTCAACCAAGTTAGCAAGTAGAGATGCCTGCTGTTATTTGTTGACTTCCAGCAGGTTCGGGTTCGAATACTGTCAGAGGCAACATGTAGTTTGTTTTGCAAGATGGGGGAGTATCGTTGGTCTACAGAAATCCAATATACATAGTATTACTTCAGACGAAATATCATGAATGTCTTACAATTTTCTTTGTAGGCATTCATCAAGAATTGTCTTTATTCTGTTTAGTCATAGTAAATCAAGGACCGTAATGGTTATGGTAGTAGATTTAACGGTGGTAACTTGACTACTTTGATGCCTGGTATCTCCGACTGACTTCACTTGACAGTCTTTAGCAATAACTCGA
>NW_023458557.1:64560402-64631136 GCF_013731165.1 Rhagoletis pomonella
TGGTATCTCCGACTGACTTCACTTGACAGTCTTTAGCAATAACTCGACCCCAGCGCAACCTTGCGGATCTTTTTTGCAATACTATTGCCACTTCTTTATCACTATATATCTCTATTATGAGACAAATCGGATCAAAAATACGATTTTTGGTAATAATTCGACTTCAGAGCCACTGTCGAGCAATTTTTTTTGCCGCAATATTTCCCTTCACGTTACCAATACATATTTTGAATATTAGCCAGATCGGATCGTAAATATAATTTTTAGTACTAACTCGACTCCAGCGCCACCTGGTGTTTTAAGTTGTGAACCAAACACACGTACCGAAGAATTATATATGTATTTACAGATGGGCAAAAGTTTCAGTATGTTTGGAAGGTGCCACGCCCACTTTTCTCCATGAGTATGGGATTGATGCCATATCAAGTTCCAGGACTCTACCACATATACATACTTCCAGAGATATACGGTATGAGAAATTCGATTTGTATGGGAACAAAATTATTATCAGTCTATAAACAAAAGGTGTCCACAACTTCAAGAAATCGGTACAGCCGTTTGCGAGATCACCTCTTATAAAAATAGGGAACTTAGCTTTATATAATTGGTATAGATAAATATAGTATACGTAAATAGCCAATACCCGATTGCTTTGCGGCGCCTTAAAACACCTTTCCATCTGTAAAACAATCATTCAATTCTATGTTATGTATATCTATAATACGTGTACCGAAATTCAGGAAAAACCGACCATATATACAATTTTTTCGAATAGATCAGTCCCTGGTCCACCTATCAGAAAGAAGTATCCTATATGTTAATCCGGGTATTAAGTTACATATGCACCAAATTTCAAGCAAATAAGACCATAAAGAAGATTTTTTCGAATAGATCGGTCCCTGCTAAACTTACCGGAAAAAGGATATTATATGCTAATCTCGGCAAAAAGCTACCTCCGTCCCAAATTTCAAGCAAATCGGACCATAAAGACGATTTTTTTCAAATAGATCGGTCCCTGGTCCACCTAACTGAAAAAGTATCCTATATGTTATCGAGGCATAAAGCTACCTACGTACTAAACTTCAAGCAAATCTGACCACAAATACAATTTTTTCAAATGGATCGGCCCCTGGTCCACTTACCAGAAAAAGGATCCAATATGCTAATCTAGGCAAAAAGCTACCTACCTACCAAATTTCAAGCAAATCGGATTATAAATACGATTTTTTTCGAATAGATCGATCCCTGGTCCACCTACCGGAAAAAATTAATTTTTTGGCCTAAAACATGATGGTTACTGAAGGATACTTATATTCAAAATTTCATCAAAATCGTTTTAGCCGTTCGCGAGATTACCTGTTACGAGGTTACCTGTTACTATTATATATATATTAGGGTGGGTCAATTAAAAAAGTTGATTCATATCCTTGCGATTCTGGTACTATGGACCATAACAAACATTTTCGCCCAAGGAACCATACCTCTAAAATCATTTTCGAGCCTGCCAAAATTTTTTGGTAGATATTTTCAAAAATACCAAATAAACGACCTCTTAGATGCATTTCAAAGACAAAAAATATTATTGAAAATGTGTATACGGGGGTTTTTTGGGTCAGAGAATCCATTTTTCGCATTCATTTTTAATTTTGATCGCCACCAGAGTGCGTTTTTGAACAATTTTTTGGATTTTTCACTTTTTTTGGGGGAAATTGACGAACTTATTGCTCAAATAGTCACATCTTTGACTTTCTAATAATTTAAAATAATGGAAAAATATTTATTTCTTTATTTTGCTTTATTTTTTTATTTTTTATTTTTTTTTATTTTTTTATCAAAATTAAAAATTAATGCGAAAAATGGATTCTCTGACCCAAAAAACCCCCGTATACACATTTTCAATAATATTTTTTTGTCTTTGAAATGCATCTTAGAGGTCGTTTATTTGGTATTTTTGAAAATATCTACCAAAAAATTTTGGCAGGCTCGAAAATGATTTTAGAGGTATGGTTCCTTGGGCGAAAATGTTTGTTATGGTCCATAGTACCAGAATCGCAAGGATATGAATCAACTTTTTTAATTGACCTACTAATTGACCCACCCTAATATATATATATATATATATGTTTTAAAGTCGGTTTTTTTGCTACAAATTACTGACATTCGTAACAGGTAATCTCGCGAACGGCTGATACGATTTTCATGAAATATATATATATCATATTCATGATCCAATGATCGGATCTAAACTAAGTGTGTGACCACCTCTGAGACACTACCTCTCCGTTGCAAAAAGAATTATCCAAATCGGTTGACGTGGTCCAAAGTTATGCGGTAACATACATAAAAAAAAAATATTCCGACGATCTGATAATCTCTTCCTTTTTTGAAAGTCGGTTAAAAAGGGACTTCTCTTTATATAATTAGTATAGTTAGATATAGATGTAAGGAACAGCTGTTCGTAAACGGCGGTTTCCGACTCTATTTCGTTTTTTTGCAAAAGTATACATACATATGTATCTTTTCCTGTCATAAATATATCGATGGTCCTCTACAATAACGACGCAATGCAAAATTCAAAAAATAAAAACTCGTACTATTGTTAAGTGACTCATGTCTTTAATCGTTGTCTTATTCATGTATAATCTTAATTACTTCCTTTAGTTAGGATTAGACATGGTTTAGCCAAGGATTACAGACATGAGCCTCTTAACTAGGGTTGCCAGATTTTGAAACGGACAAAGGAGTACATTTATATTTTCGATAGAAAAAAAAACAGTACATGACATAAAAAAGGAGTACAATATTTTTTTTTTAATTTTTTGTGCAATTTATTGTTACAAATTACCATAAATTATTTACAAATAAACAGAGATATCTTAGAAATCTTTTTAAAAGCAACAATAAATGTGAAAAATAAATAACTATATGGGTTGGCTTTCCAATAGGGACGATTGTTAAAGAGATGGTGATCGAAGGGGGAGTGGACGTGGCACCTTTTCCGACCTTTTTGGAGAGGGCATGAACCGCCATTGACAAAAATGTTACACCCGACTACATAGGGCCCCTGCGGGACCCCTTAGAAAAATTGCCAAAAGTCACAATTTTCACTTGCGTCCACAGTATTTTTGCGTAGAATTCGGTACTCAATGACCGCCCTTATAGGAAAGTTTCCCCAACTAAAAAACTAAAAACTACAAAAGAATTCCAGACTCTTCCTGAATGTATGACCATTTTTTTAATTTAAGCCTTATAATTAATTTAATATTTTTCTGATTTTTATACCCGAGCGCCCTGCCCCTAATGCTATGCTTACACCTTTTCACTATCACACTTAACTTAGCTTACTAGGTAGTGTTTGGCACAAAATGAATGGCAAAGTGCAGCGCGCAAAATAATAACTGTCACACAGGTTTTTTGAAAAATAAAAGGGTTCTTTATAGATTTTGTGTTTTTTTTTGCTAACTTTGTAAATATTTTACTTTAATTTTATTAATTAGTTTTAAAATTTTAATCCTGATTTGCATTTGCCAGCTTTGGGAGATAAGTACATGCGGCACGAACCTCTTTTTCAGGTGTATTTTTTCTTAGATTTTGTATAAAAAAAAGAAAAAAAAAACTGTATAGGGTTGGTCGAATGAATGCCCTCCTAGTCACCAGTTTCGAGTCTTTTCGATTGCTGAGTATGAAGCCTTATGTTGGACAAAAGACGGAGTATAAAGAACGCAAATGGGGAAAATTAGCCTATGGTTACAGAAGATATGTAATAAAGTAACCGACGAAGACTTGCGCTTTTCTCCCAAAGTGTTTACCGCCGGTAAACCCAAATGAAGGTTATAATTTAAAAACAAATTAATAAATTGAAGTAAAATCTGTGGATAATTAACAATAAACTACTTTTTCGCAAAATCTATAAAGGCTTCTTTTATTTAAAAAAAAAAAAAAAAACTGTGCAACAGATATTATTTTATGTATATGATAAAATATTACTAGCTGGAAAAAGGAGTACAAAAGAAGTACAAAGCTAATAAAGGAGTACATTTCCAGATATTTTTTCTTGGGAGTACAAGGGAGTACATTGCAATAAAAAGGAGTACGTTTACTTCCAAGAGTAGTACGTCTGGCAACCCTACTCTTAACAGTAATAAGGGATTTGAATTTTGGAGTTTTGAGTTGTGTCGTTATTGCAGAGGTCCATCGATATGTGGATTCGTATATTTCGATAATTAAATAAATTCGAGCATAAATACGATTTTTAGTTACATATACATATGTAACTCAATGGGCCGTATGAATAAAAATAAGCAATTGCTTTTTCTTAAAATTTCAGATCTTTTACTCAATTTATTCAAACAAAATTGAAGTAAAAGGTATGAAATTTTAAGAAAAAGCAATTGCTTAGTTTTTATTCATACGGCCCAATGAGGATAATCGGACCATAAACACGATTTTTAGTGATAACTTTATTCAAGCGCCACCTGGCGGCTCTTTTTTTTCAATGGTATTGTTTTTCCTGTTGTCAATAGATAACTCAAATATGAGGCGAATCGGACCATAAATACGGGTTTTACTAATAACTCAACTCTAGCGCCACCTAGAGGTTGTTTTAAAACTTATTCTGCTATTCGGAAGGTAGTCAAATTCAAAACACAAATATCATAAAAAGCGGTCCAGCCGTTCTTGAGTTATAAATGGTGTAACTAACACGACATTGTTTTTATATATATAGATGTACAGTAGGGTGGTCCAAAAATGTATGGGAGAAAAGTAAAATCGGAAATTTAATGCTCTTACCCCCTAGGATTGTTCTATACCGAAAAAAGTATACCCCTGTTTTTTTATTTTAAAATCAAAATATATTTAGAGGTCGCTCAAAGCGCTCAAAGTTTCCCATGTATTTTGTATGGGGAAAAAATACTTTTCGTAGAAATGGCATAGAATCCATGAAAATCAAAATTTTTCAATCTGAAAACTCTGCTTCTCTTCAGAGGACTTCAGAGAATAATGCCCAATTGTTTATTTAAACGTTTTTTAATTTAAACTATATAAAAAAATTTCGGCCATTTGGTACGTTGTACCATGGCGAATAATTGTGCCAAGTTTGGAAGAAATTGGTGCAGCGGTTACCAAGATATACACATGTAACCATATGTGGGCGTGGCTACGCCCATTTTCTAAAAATTTATAATATTTTTTTTTTTAAATATTTTTATTGAGCTTTGTACCACGATTGTTTATTAGGAAAGATTGAAAAAGCAACAAAGTCTAAGCGGTAGAAGTTATAGCAGCTATTTCGGAGATTCCCACATCTCCTCATCAGACTTATTTTTCTAGACTTCAGCAGGGAGCGAACCTGCGAATTCGATGTTCAAAGTCAGAAGCGTTAACCACTGCGCTACGTACATCCCGTAAACTCTTGTTGCTAATTAATTTCCCTTATTCAACCAACTACTATCAAGTGCAGCTGATTTGCCGCTATTTAAACTCGACAGCGTGGTTGTCAATTCTATACATTTTATTTTTGCTTTTTTGTTTAAAAAAAAAAATAATAATATTCTTATTTTTCGTCTGAAAATGATTGTAAATATCAATTTTGAGTAAATTATCGTCAGTAGTTACTAAAATATAGCAGTTTTCGTATTTCTGGTAATTACCGTTACATGGGAAGTGGGCGTGTTACAGTCCGATTTCGCCCATTTTCAATACCAACCTACCTTGGATAAATGGAAACCTACGTACCAAATTTCGTCGAGATATCTCAATTATTGCTCGAGTTATCGTGTACATGGACGGACGGACAGACGGGCAGACGGACGGACAGACAGACATAGCTTAATCGACTTCTCTATTCATTTTGAGCATTTATGTATACATTTGCCTATATCTATCTCGATTCGTTTTGGTTGTTACAAACAACCGTTATGTGAACAAAATTAATATACCCTTGTGCACAAGTGCGCTCGGGTATAAAAAACTAACAAAATAGTAAACTGCTCTTTAGGTACATTTGAAAGCAAAAAGGTACATTTCTGTTGTCAAATTAGGTACAATACAATATACAATAGACACGAAGTGATTGATGTCAACACTGCTTTAGTGCCGTTTTCTAAAGTATGTTTTAAAATTTATCTGTCCTTAAAACATATGTTTTCAAAACAATATTTGTGTTTAAAGTGCATATATGTTTTAAGACCTAGTATTGCGAAAGCGGCCCTTATGATATTAAAAGAATTATATCGATAGCTTAAAATCAACACATTTAACAATTTTTTCAAGAAGCCCTAAATGCGTTTCATTTTTCGTTGCAAAAGTTATTTTCTTCAGCCGTAAAAATATCAGATATATGTCCAAGAGGCATTTGCACTGATGGCGCAGATTAATTGATGTTTTACAATCTATAAAATTTTTTAAGTTAGCAAAATTGATGGATTTTTTTTTTTTAACTAATACTGCAAAGAAAATACAAGGATACGTCTATATACTTATTTTAGTTCCTTTTTTCAAAGCCCTCGTATACATAGGTATATGTATGCATGTATCTGGGAGGGCATACATATGGATATGAACATATATCAATATTCGTCCACATTGTTTTGAATAATGCAAGTGTTTGATTACATTGCAGTGTCTGGCCGTTTATCTGTATGTACATATATGCTATTCATATATAAATTTTCAACGCCGCTGGCAAAAATCAACTGTAAGTAATTTTTATTGCAATAGGCTACAAAAATATTGGTTTTTACCAGGGAACTTTATTTAACATTTTATTAAAAGTAATTGAGCTAGGTATTTCGCATGCCGTAATGTTACAATATAAAAATAAAATACATATAAACATTTGATTGTATTTATGTGAAGCAGGCGCGGCCGTAAGGGGGGTCTTGGGGGTTTAAACCGCCCTGTAATTTAGTTTACGATAGCAATGGTAAAAAATATTTTAATATCGCTGTAAAACTTATTTATTGAGGTAGCCTAATGGTGACAAACATTGCTTTTCCTCGCAATTAGGGGGAACGAGGGCTATTGTGGACTCAGCGGCTATTGGGAACCGCCTATTAAAAAAATAAAAACGCGAATCATTTAAAATAGCGATTCAAGCAGAAATGAACTCTGTGAAGGGAAACCTGCCACCTGTTTCAAAAAGCAAGTTCGACAAAATAAAGGCAGAAAAATTTAAATTTATATCCTGATATGGATGTCCGATGAAAGAGGTTGTGGTTTGAAAATATTTTGCAGCGGGTTGCCACCTTGTTACAAAGTTAGACTCAATATAAAATAATAAATTAAAAAAAAATGAAATAAATTACTTCAATATGAATATAAATCAAAATTGCTTTGAAGAAACTTTATTTCTAAGCTGCATGTAGGAGGGTTGCCACCTGATTTTATAGTTACATTCAATTTTAATTGAGAGTATTAGATAATTTAAATATGTATTACAATACAAGTGTTATTTAAAAAATCAAATGAGCTATTAAAGTATGGGTATAAATTGACATGGGTTAAAAATATTTCCGTGTAAACTTTATTTAAGAGGGTTGCCATATATTTAGAAATTAAGTTCAACTTGAATTAAGGGAATAATATACACAATTTAAATTTGTATCATAATATGTGTGTAAGTCAAAAAAGGTTTAGCAAGGTTTTGGTTTTAAAATAGGGTTGAATACGGTTTCCATATGTTATCAAATTAGAATTTAATGAAAGTAAGCATAAGCTAAATGATATATGAATACGAATATGACGCGAAACGAAGGTGGCTCGATATCCTTAGTTTGAATGTTTAGAATATTAAAGAGGGTTGCCACCTGTTTAAAAAGGTAAACTCAAATTATTTAATAAGTTAAAGCAATTATTAAAATTGTGGGGAGTGCTGCAATTTTCCCACTAAAAGAAACGGACATAAAATTTTCTCACCGTTTGCCTTTATTTTAAAATCGAACGCGAAAAGAGAAATGGGCAATGAAAAGACGATGATACTCTAAGAGCTGTTTTGCATTAAATAAAAAAAAATAAAATCGATATGTATGCGGCTCAAAGGAAACATAAGACCGTAAAACGTCTGCTTGTTTGTTTAATTTTATTGCAAATTGGAAACAGATTGCGACAGTGCGATTGACAACAGTGAATGTGGGTATCAAATGAAATGGGTTTAAAAAGGCTTTCTTTCTGAACTGTCTTTAGGAGCGTTGTCACGTATTTAAAAGAGAAAATTTAACTTATGGCATTTTATTTTCTACCGAAAAATGTTGCCTTCACAGTGGCTTCTACGTACAAATACTATGGAGAGGGCAAAGAAAAGGCAACATTTTTTGTAGAAAAGAAAACGCCATTAATTCATCTGGCACATGAAATTTGTAGGTATCACAATATCAAACGCAAGAGATTTTTTTATTTCTTAACTATATTTAGGAGGGTTGCCAGCTGTTTCAGAAGTACACAAATTCAAAGACGAGGATAATGAGAAGACGAGCACGAACACGAAGGAGAATACTAATACGGGGACCTAGGCTTATATAAAAAGTAATAAAAATTTCTGCAGTATGAAAGGAAATAAAAATGAATCCAAGTAGTGATACACGTCAAGGCATATGTACATATGTCTATTAATAAGCTGATGGTACTTATGATTGAAGTTAATGTGGATCTGCTTCCGTATTGCTAATTATTAATATTTTGCAATTCATATTGATTTATTAATTAAAAGGAATATTTCATGTACCATGTTTAACTTGAATGTGATCTTAATAATATCAGGTCAAGACGAAGACGCTCCTATTTTCCTTATGTGGTCTATAACAGCCTTCGCTCCCCTGTTTAATTTTTTGAGTCTCCATAGAGGAATCTGCCCCCTATGCGGCACGCCTTAATCGCCCCTATGGGGATCAAAATTTGTATTTGTTATCTTCGCTATATGAGCATCAATGTAGGGTTTTAGGCTTAGGAAATCTGATAAAAAATTTGCTTCCTGTATTTAATGACCACCCTAATATACATAGCTCAGCCAGGAGGGCATCAGATACAGCAATTTTGCTATCTTAATCGAAAATGTAGGAACTTGGATTCATTTTCTCCGCTGAGCTGTTATCATTCAACAGGGTAGGCAAGAGATCTTTTTTAATTTAAGTATGGTTTGGATTTTGGTCACTAGGTTTCCGTGGATCCTCACGCCGGAGTTGGGTTTTAAGGCAGGCGAAATAGTTTTGCGGGAATATCAACTGCGGGTATCGTCACGTACGGCTCTGGAAGCTGTCGCCTCTTCTTTTTGGGGTCTTCTCTAAGATATACCGTATGGTAAAAATCTGGTCTGCACAGTTTATACAGTACGAAGACGAGGTGATCTAATTTTTAACGTACATAAGTATTATGCTGCATGACAGTAACTTATAGTCATCAAAATGCATTTTCTATGCCTTCGTTTTGTGTTTATAAATATATTTTAAACGATATATTTTGTAGAAATGATAAGGGATGCCAGAAATCCTCCTAAAATACGCAATGTAGGATGAATCAAACAGCACCAAAAATATTTAACAATACATATATAAGACATTCTTTTTCATAACGGACACCAAACTTGGTGTGACACTTTCGATAGGCTTCAAATTTTTGTTTATTCCATCAAAGAATATTATAGAAATGGGCGTGGCTATATTAAAACCAAAGTTCAAAAATTTAGACTTTATTGTGGATTTCGCCAGAATATCTATATGAATTGAAAAGGAAATATTGTTAACGAAGCGATATTCTGCCGAAATCCGCAATAAAACCTGCGTTTTGCTAATTTTAGTCCTGCAATTGCCACGCCCATTTTTAGGGGTTTGTCGTCTTAAAGAAAAATTTTGCCATACAAATAATTGTTGATTCTCACAAAATAAACCATCTCGCAATAAAGAAAAACATATTAAAAATAGTTCTTGAAAAACCCCAACTTTTTTAACCACGTTTTTTATAGGATAACGATGGCATAATTTTAAATCTCTAATTTACTGGTCTTCACTATACAAATCAACTTCAAAAAGTTCAGCTGTTAATAGCTAAGTTAGCTTTAGGACAATCTTGACTACCTTAGATATAGAAATGCTAAGCCTGTACCTTAGCTTTAAAATGACGTTAAGATGGAGTCCCTACGATCAGCAGAACCCGAGATAAGAAGTATACGATTAGTCAGAATTACGAAAAAATTGAAACTTTGACAGATCATATCTCCGCAGAAAAAAACAGAAGAAAAAATCCCTCGAACATGTGTTATCTTTTTTCATGTATAGAACCCACAAAAAAAACTTGAAAGGAATCGGAGACATGACATAATTTTTTTCTCGAAATGCGTCCGACTTAAAAAAGAATGGCTCATATACAAATGTGCATAATCAGGGGCGCACCCAGGAATATATTTTATGGGGGGTTTATATTTCAGAAGATATATCACCGGAAAATACTCAAAATTCGCTTCAGATAATACGCTCTTTAAAATACATTTATGCAAGTTTTATGTACAGTATGTAATAAATAAATAAACGTTTTAAAATTCGTAAACTGCACTTTATTTACATAAGATTAACAGAACTCAAACACTTTTAACCGACTTCAAAAAAACGGGAGGTTATCAATTCGTCGGAATACATAACTTTGGACCACGTGAACCGATTTCAATTATTCTTTTTTTATTGAAAAGATGGTACCTCAAGGGTCGTCCCGTAATTTGGTTTAGAGATCCGATGATTGGATCTTGAGCAATTAACGGTACTCCTAAATATTGTATATGAGAATTGAAGTCGGTTCTGTTCTTTCCTTAAAAGCTACTTGTTTAATAAAAAGTTTTATAAACTCAAGATGCGCTCAACTTTCGAAGGTACCTAATAAAAAATTTAAAAAAAGAGTCAGTAAAAATAAATTTTTTTGATTCCATGAAATTTTTACACTTTTATGTTCATTCTTTCGATTTCTCTTTTTCGATAGAGATGATGATTTTTCACGATTGCCACATTTTTTTAATATTTCGAATACCGAAAAAATTAACTGAACTCTCAAGAAAAACGAAAAGTTCATATAAAACGACGGCCAAGAAATTGAAAAGAAATTTTCTTTTGCCAAAATTGTTTAAACCAGTTTGCAACTCTCAAGAAAAAAATGGTCGTATATTTATTTTCTCATGAAAATTTACAGCAAAAGCAAAGCGCTTTTTTTAAGCAACAGAAATTATAATAAATATTTCTTATGATTTCCTTGAGAGCTGGATTCTTAGCTTTAAGATACAATTTGTATTTGAGGTTATAGGCTTTAGGGGGGGTTTGAACCCCAAAACCCACCCCTTGTGTGCGCTAATGTGCATAATACATAGAATACAAAATGTAGATACATTTTGAAATGCTTAAGCCTAGTAATGTCAATTTTCTATTAAAATTATCATATAGGAATGGATTATATTATCTCTCAGTCAATGATATTGCAGTAAAAGCCTGTCAAAAGCTATACTATAGTTACAAACCTGAATTTTCTAACTTATGAATAAATAAATTCTTCATTAAGTGTAAATCCCATCATTGCACTTCTTGAGCATACTTGCACACAAACACTCATACATTCATTGCATTTAGAAAGCATTAACTCATTACTAAAGCTGATGCCGAAAATGCGCAGAGAAAGAGAAGCAAGCACTTTTGTACCCCTTCTCTTCGCCCCTTCCGGTAGTGATTTAAACCCTATTACGCTTGATGTGCGGTGCCAATGTTGAATTGTTCGAATTAGTTGTTAATCCAACTACTTTGAGTGAATTCACTAAACATTGCAGCTAAATCCAATTTACGATACAAATTGAACCAATTGATGTTTTAAGCATTTCTATGTTCGAAGATAGCGGATGGTGGGGGTAGGGAGGGCGATCAAATGGTGGGCGGACAATCCGTTCACCTGCCTCGGCCAATAAATCGTTTAAATGATTTGTGTGCTACTAAAAGTAAAGCGAAATAGGAAAAAGGTGTGCAATAACCAACAAAAAAAAAATTGGCAAGTGGGATTTCGTAATTTGTGTTGTAACACCCAATCAATCGGCAATCGCACAAACCAACCAAAATCGAATTGCGGTTTGACACGAGCTCTATGTAGTGCTTATAAAAAGTTGGCAAATAAATACAAGAAATGAAATGAAAAAAAGGTGGAAAAGTATTTTTATTTACATACATACTCGTAGAAAATATAACAGGAAAAGGTTGAAAAACGATTTTATAAAAATGCTTTTAGCCAATTGTTGGTGAATGTTATTTGTTAAATAAAAATAGAAATATGCAGAATCCATTAAGTGATTGATTAGCGTTAAAGTGAATTGGTCTGATAGCAATATTTAGTTTTTCACATTTGAAATTTTGTTGGGAGTACATATATTGGAAAATTTTTATTTGAATTATTGTATGTGTTAAGATTGATACTTAAGTTTTCCGAGGCCGTTGAAAGTTATAGGAACCAACAACAAAAAATTAATTAGCGGCAAAGGATGGGCCCACAAATATATTACTGAAAACTCCAGGGCTAGTCTAAACCTATTCATAAACAAGTAAGAAATTCTTTTGAATAAATTACCTTTAATATTTACTGATTTATCGAAGATTTTGTATTTCCCTAAATTACCGTTATATGGGATGTGGGCGTGGTTATTGTCCGATTTTTTAAATTTTCAGCCATTTAGTATACTGTACCAAGGCCAACAACTGTGCCAAGTTTGGAAGGAATTGGTGCAGCGGTTACCAAGATAAACACATATAACCATAAGTGGGCGTGGCTACGCCCATTTTCCAAAAATTTATAATATTCTTATTTTTCGTCTAAAAGTTGTTGTAAATATCAATTTTGAGTGAATAATCTTCAGTAGTTACTAAAATATCGCAGTTTTCGTATTTCTGGAAATTACCGTTATATGGGAAGTGGGCGTGGTTACAGTCCGATTTCGCCCATTTTCAATACCAACCTACCTTGGATTAACCGAAACCTACATACCAAATTTCGTTGAGATACCTCAATTTTTGCTCGAATTATCGTGTACACGGACGGACGGACAGACAGACATGGCTTAATCGATTTCTCTATTCATTCTGAGCATTTATGTATACATTTGTCTATATCTATCTCGATTCGTTTTGGCTGTTACAAACAACCGTTATGTGAACAATATACCCTTGTGCACAAGTTCGCTCGGGTATAAAAAAGTTGTGACCAATCAAAATACTCGTTACCTCGCGGTTCGGCTCTTTAATTGATTTAAGGTTTTTGAGTTTACGGAGATTTGGCATTCTCGTTTCGAGGGGCAACCCTAACTTCCCCAGTACGCCTTTCGAAAGCTCTGACTTTTCGACATTTCACAAGAGTGAGTTTCTAGCCTGAATTCGATGAATCTATGATCAGATGGAGATTCCTCTTCCAAGACCTTCCTTTGATATGATCCGCCATATCTTCATTGGTTAACGTTAGATCTATCACATATTGTCTTTTTCTGATGACAAAATTAGGTTTCCTACCTATATTCTGCATTACCATTTTAAAGGACAGAATGTAGTGTAAAAGCTACCCTACTTAGTGTTTTTTTTTTTTAGTTTGCGTCACAACCCACTATCGTATGGCAGATAGGTAGAGAATGCAATGGCCTGGTCGTGTAGCATCGTGCATTCGACAGAACGCGGTACTATAATGTATGCCCGTGGTTTTTCTATCCTTCTAAATTAAAGGACGTTACCCAAGAAATCCATTCAAGTCTACAGATACGAGCTTACGATATCTTTAGTCTTGATTATACTCTTCATTTTACACATTGTAAACTTAAGACATGTAATTTGCTCTCCCTTAGATTTGAATCATAAGTGGGATTTAGCTTTTTCATATAAGCATTTAAATTGTTTTCAACGTGTATCAATCGAATATCTTCAGGAATATTTCATCGAACATCTATATATCAGGAAACAACAACAATAATTTGCATAAAATTTCATCATTTAAAAACAGTCGACTTAAAGTCAAATTATAGACAGCTACGGTGGAGTGCAATAAGGCCCGCGGAAATAATACCCATGGGCTTCATTTCCTAAAAAAAAGAAATAAAGCCCGCGGGCGCTATTGCCTTTTCGAAAATCTTATAAATCTTATAAAAAGAGAACGTTTCTTACTATGTATCTAATACACAACGTATATTAAACCAGTTCGGCAAAATACCAGAAAAATCGTAGTAAAAAATAAAAAATCGTAGCAAAAGTTAGAAATTAGTTATTATTTTGAATCCATATGCATATTTAATGCTTTAAAACAAAAACATAACATTTTAATTTCAATAACATTTGTACTCTTTTAAGTATTGTATTATATTTGTTTCTTTACAGTGGCGAACTTATACAACTAAAAATTTTTGCCACTTACCCCACAACTTTCGTCATAAATAAGTGAAAATTTACTTTATTTGGGAATATCGATAATTTGATTTCTATGGAATATTGCAGTAAGGCGAACTTAACTATTGCCTCTGTTGGGCCGATTTTTATCTGTGGCCACGAAGCCATCGTGAAAGTAGTTCGACACGCAGCCATTGTTACCTTCTTGCGCAACTTGGTATCCTCTTGCACATTGAATCTTTCTGTCAGTTGTGCGAAAATTTGACCGGTGGTGCCCGTTTATGGGGCAGTTTTTTTTGGTCAGACGCTTCTTGCACAATCCGCAGTAAGAGTCTACATTTAGAGCTCAAAGCCATGGCCCGTTTAAAACATCTTTGAAAGTATAACGATTTACAAATAGTTGCTGCCGATAAGTTGAATGAAAGTTTATTTATAAAAGTCATCAATATAAATCAGTCACTGATTTTTATCCTTTAAATCATACGTATGAAAGTCATTATAATTTTTTGCAGTAAGAAGACGTTAGAGAACAAAAGTTTACTACGACTTATACAAATTACTTTTATAAGTATGATTTCAAAAAAAAAAGTCACTGACTGATTTTTATAAATAAAAGTTTTCAATAACTGTTATCTAAGACATATAATATCAAAATCAAAAATAACTGTTATTTGCAGATTATTTAGATAAAAATTAAAAATAACTGTTAGTTCGGATTTATAAAATAAAAATCAGAAGTAGCTGTTGTTTATGGAATATTTAAACAAAAGTCAAAAATAATTGTTAAAGAGCTATTTTTATAATAAGAGTTGTAACTGTTTCGGTCTCTGGTAGAAAATGAATTTTTGCGTTCAAAATGTTTGCATATGTATATTTATGTGCATATTTTAAACATCTCATGTTCAAAAATAAAATCTTGAACATCTTATGGGTATATTTATGTACACAGATTTTGGTTGAAAAATAAACACTTTTCAGTAGTACTTTTACAAGCAGTTTTAAGAGTGTATAGTTTTTTTGATTCTTAATGTTTCTTCGCTCTACTCAGTATAAAATAAATTATATGTTTTCATATACATATATATATACATATGTTTCATTCTATAGAGTACTAATGACAGAAATTTGGGGGTCACTCGATCGAGAAGTTAAGCCGGGTTGTACTGCATATACATCTAAACATAATACGTCAGAGTGGCCCCACTAGAGTTCCTTCCTTCCGGAATCTAATGTTTGCTTTCCACGCTATCAAGAGTTTAATAACTTTATCACTATTTCACTAAATCAATTAATGAATAGCCTATCTTATTATATTCTGTTTTCGCGATTTCAGTATAAAGGCAAACGCGATTAAACAGAATATAAAAGCGTTTGGATTTTGTAATAAAATTCGTACATAATGCTAATCATCGTCTCAGAAACTTGAAAATTTTATTCACAAGACATGAAATTTAGCATACATATGAATATATATGTATGTTTGTAGGGATGTATATGAAAAGAGCAGTATCATTGTAAATTGAAATTCGAAAGGCAGCACTGCGTTTAATCAAAATCATAATCACCCTCTACTTATCGGCAAATACAAGCATCCTAAAAGGAATTAAACCGCTTTAGAACGCATCAGCCATGTTTGACCTATGAACTCATTCAGAATGCATATACATACATAAATACATATGTAGATATGTATGTACTAGAGGGCTGCATGATTTCATTCAAAACGGCTTATGAATTATTCATATACAAAACGAATGAATTATTTTGGCTTGATTTTTTTTTAATTTGAGTGAATACCTGTTCTGATATATGTGTTGACATTACAATATTCAAACAAAGTGAAAATAAATTGATTTGAAATAAATGACAATTTTTTGTATGAATATCCAAAAATATTTTTTCTATGTACATATGTGCAAACATACATATGTATGAATTGTAGAAAAAAACGTTTACCGAAATAAGTTTGAATGATTTAAATGTTTTCCATTAATTCATTCACATTCTTCCATTTGAAGGTAGACAATTTAAAACAAAATGTATATTTAGCCCGGTCAAATTAGACCAAAAATAGGAGTGTAGTTATAAAAATTCCCACCTAGCTGAAATTTGGTAGGATTGTTCAAAACAGCATCATAAATTAAGTCTAGAAAGTCCTCATCGATCCGATATCTGGAAAAAAAGTTACTCGGGGTCAGAGGTCACAAAAACGGGTTTTTCGCGATTTTCAGCAAAACGTTAAGTTTATCATAAAATTAGTTTAGACAAAAATTGTATATCAGATAATAAAGACTTTTTGTCCTAAGAGCCACCGTTTCTGAGATATGACGATTCAAAAAGTTGGAAGAGTTGTAATGGTCATAATAAGCAGTGTTGTCATTTTAGCCGTTTTCCGGCTAGATTTAGCCGGTTACGATAGCAAACAGCCGGAGAAATTTCGATTTAGCCGGCAGCCGATTTGTTAGCCGTTTCGCAGAAAAAAATTAGCCGTTTTTAGCCGGTTTTGCTATTTGCCTTGTTTTCTTAAATTTCAAATATGTATATATGTTGCTGAGAGCTTATTTAAATTCCAAAAAACCGAATGCCAACTTGAATTAAAGGAACCAACACTGAAGTGAGTCAAAATGAAAATAAAAGAGCACAAATTTCTATGTAAAGCAAAACTCTCTGGGAATCCTACGAGACATCTGCCGGTCATATGACCGGTCATCTAAATGGGAGATCTGCAGTCTTTTGGCATCATATTTTACATCAGGATTCAAGGGATTTCTGAAAAATCTGACCAGTTCTTTGTGTAACTGTGATTTTGCACCCCTCGGTTGATGTTAACTTAAGGTCGTTGTTTTACTGCCTTAAAATTGAAGGGAAATTTTTACTGCGTTTTTTATGTGTATTGGTTTATATTTGAGTGTATTGAGAATCGGTCAGTCTGAAAAGGCCTTGTAGGCAGTGTTGCCGCGAAAAATTTTTAGTGGTAGCTAAATTCCTTTTAAAAAAGGGCTAAAAAAAGTCGTTGTGGCTAAAAATGGTAGCTAAAATTGTTTACTTACATATACATACATAAGTATACACGCAAACATTTTTAATAAGTAATGGTATATAAAAACAAATGAACTCTGGAAAAAAAGCTAATATTTTATCCAGCCAAAAACCTTTTTTTATAAAAGGGAAAATATACGACACCAGCTTGCTGGTTCCACCAAGTGATTGTACCATCAGGCTCGAAGCATATAACTTACTACCATGCTGGTATAATATTTATTTCTTTACAAATGAGGTCGAGGAAAGATCGAAATGTTTAGAGCCGAAAGTTCATAATTTTTCTAGCATTTTGTTAAGCATAATTTTTTTTTTTTAATTCACAACTGCAATATCGTGAACTTAATCTTCCACAAACACGGCTTTGACTCAGATAGTGCAAGAAATTTCCGCCAAAATACTTTTTACTTAGAAAATTGAGCTAATTTCACCACTCACGCCATCAGCATGCTGGCACAATCACACCACAAGAACATACACGGTCAATCGACTTGATGGGTCATTTAACAAAATTAGCATATTACGGGCCGTAAACTTATCTATTTTAAACTATAGTTAAACTATAGTGAATAGATAAGTTAACAGCCCTAACACTTTTACAGTATGTATGTATAAAATGTATAAAAGCGTAAGGAATATACAATACATATATGAACATATATATATCAGTCTTTCATGGTTTAAAAATTCATCTTCAAAAAATTTCAATTTGTCAATTTCAAAAAATCATTCAACAAATTAAAAAAAAAAGAAACAAATTAAGCATATACAACTTTTTCATGCCAAGTATGAATAAATTCTCTAAAGGGCTAAAAAAAGGGCTAGGGGCAATTTTAAATTTATGTGGCCAAAAAAAGTATGTGGTAGCTAAATCTAGCCACCAAAGGGCTACAACGGCAACACTGCTTGTAGGGAAGACAATAGGTTATTTCGTCGAAAATCCAGGGAGAATTATCACTCAAAATATCAGATTGGAAGAAAAATGCTCCCAAACTCTCTCTCATGTAGAGAAACCCATGATAAAAATATAGTAAGGTAGAACCGCTGAGAGTCAATTTTAAATTCTTGACGTTTCCAAACAATTTAATTTTTAAATTTACTCACAAACTCACACACACATTTTCATTTTCAATCTCAAGCAACAACAACAAAGTGTCCACAGTTGCATTTCAAACAAAAGAAATATGTATAGAATTTTTAAAATTCTTTCAGAGGGGCAAAAAAGAGGATCTACGTGTATATATCTTGTCAGTCTGACTTTCTTCAACATACGTTTCAATTTCTTTGTCGGGTTTACTATATCGACTCTGGTTGAGATTGCATTCCGATTAAGAATACAGTTTTTTTGCCGAGTACCTTGCAAATCATTGGAATTAACTCCTGGTGGGAATTTTCGTAACCTAGAATGTCTAAATTGACCGGACTAATTCATAACTTAAGAAATTCCAAACGCTGTTTGGCTAGAATTTGAATGAATTCGTGCAGCCCTCTAGTTTGTACATATGTATATGGGCAAATCTTCAGAACCAGGCGATTCAACCAACTATTCGAATAAATTACACTTGCTTACCTGGCACGCTTCGCTACGCCCTACAAATCTCAAGATACAATTCTAGCTAAATGTATGATATAACAAATCGATTGGTTACCAATCCGTTAAGATGCATATGCGGTATTCAGGAGTTAGCCTTCGCCTTTATATTTTCAAGGTATAATAACACAGGGCAACACTGATTTTGATGCGGCAAATGTTAAAGCTGTCGGCCGCTGTGGCGTAGTGGTAAGCAGTGCGCGCTTCCACTCCGCAACGCCTGGGTTCAAACCCTGGTCAAAGCAACATCGCAAAAAATATAGAAAAAAGGTTTTTTCTTAACAGCGGTCATCACTCGGCAGGAAATGGCAAACCTCCGAGTGTATTTCTGCCATGAAAAACAGCTTCTCATAAAAATACAATCGCCGTTCGGAGTCGGCGTAAAACTGTAGGTCCCTCCGCTTTGTGTGACAACATCAAGGCGCACGCCACAAATCGGAGGAGAAGCTCGGCCAAACACTAACATATGTGTAAGCGCCAATCTATTATTATTATTAAATGTTAAAGCTGTTTTTGACAACTTTTTTCTGCTGATTACAAATCCGTAAGTTTAAGTTTGGTTATAATACAGTTATTAAAATTTTTTAACAATTTACCTCAATAATTTTTCTATTTTTATTGTAAACACTGAGTCGTACCGAGCCCTGAAAACGAACTGAAATTGCATGAAGTTTATTATATATTTATTTATATAAAAATTTGGTAATTCTCTTAATTGTATAAACATTTTAAAATGTACATAACCCCCTTTAATTTTTGTGTGGTAGAATCGGCAAAAAAATAAGGTAGATTTGAATAAGATGTGGTAGATTTTCTAATTCGTAATTCATAGAACTCAAAAATTAGATCGGGAAATAGTATAAGTGCTTGTGGATCGTACAGATTCAACGCAATTGATACAAAAAAAGTATAACATTAGTTTGCTAGTTAGAGAATATATTCCCGAAGCATAAAATTGTTTAATTAATTTGAGAAAAATCCTACGAATTGATTTATGCAAAAAAATCTAGAAAATTATTTTGTTTAGGTGTGCATATGTTGAAGACGGTGTGTGAAATGTATGTAAATATATCGTATACACATAAAATGTCATTAATAATTAATTATTTGTGGGTGTTTTACCAGACTTAAAATGTCTCCTTTTATTTAGTTGCTAAAATATACGACCGTTTAACATACTTATATTTTTGTGTATGCATTAAAATATAGGATAGAACAAAGAACTCCTTTTTGTTGCATAATATTTTAGCAAATATAAATATGCGGATTTTTGAAATATTTAAAAGTTAAGGCACAGATTGGTATGCAAGTTTGTTGAATTTTTTCAATATTGCACAAAGTTTGAAACTTGGATTTACACGGTTTTGTTAAAAGATAAACTATATGTTTATAAAAAAATTACCAAAATTAAATAACAACAAAAATAATACGTTAAAACTTGGCATAGAGTGACCACTGTATGTATTTTTTATATATGTAACTGTGTTCGTATGGAATAGTAGCTTATGTCGGGTAGTTGGCTTTAGTATAATGCGGCATTCACTTTATTTTTTAAACGACAAGGAATTTTTTGATGAGACCTAATAAGAATAATGACTTGCTACTACTATTGGACCTATGTCCTGCACGTTTATTTGCCAAAAGTTCTGCAACGGCTCTACGCCATTGAGTCATTGCGAATGCCACATTCTCCTAAAGCCAGCCTTTCGACATAAGCTACTATTCCATACGAACACAGATACTCAATTGGACATGCACATTGTAAATAAAGGTAGATACATAACAAAATTAAAAAATAATGTTGTCTTTTTTGCCTTTTTTCAAAGGTCATTTTGCCTTTTTTTTCAAGTTTAAAATTCTAACTCTGGTTATTAATATCTTTTTATCTGAGATGCTACATTTCGAGGGAAGGAGGGCGGTCAGAATACCTACAACCAACAAGATAAAAATAAAGAGAAAAAAAACGATAGGGGCAAAGATAGAGATAGAGATAAAGAAGAAGATGAAACAGAACAATGAGCTATGTAATTTTATGATATGTTATGTTATGTTATGTTAAGTAATGCAATTTTATGTTATGCTTGTTATGTTAACTTATGTTGTGTTGTGTTATGTCATGTTATGTTATGCTATGCTGGGTTACGTTATGCTATACTAAGTGCTAAGTTAGACTCTCCTCCACTCAGCTCACTTCAGCTAATGTTATTTCACCTAAATTCACCTTATCTCACCTCAACTCATCTCACGTCAGCTCAACTCACCTTAAGTTTTCCAAACTCATTTCACTTCAATTGACTTCATCTTAACTCAACTCATTTCAACACAACTCAACTCTCCTTAATTTTTGCGGTTGAAATTCAACCGCTGGGCGAACACTAGTTAAAATTAATTTAAAGGTGAGTAACGCAAAGTCGCCTTGTTCATGAGATTTGCCCATTTTCTACAGATCTATGGATAGATCCAAACATACACACATATATACTTATGAATATAGTTACGCGAACAACACAAACAACAAACACAAAATGTGAAAGTTTGTAATTATAGAATATGTGCGATGGCAATCTCTAATTTTAGAATGGACGCAGGGTTTTTGCTGGACGTCTCCGCTTGCCATGTGGTACATGCGCACACACATTTAAAAGTGCTGCTGTATGTAGATCCTCCACCCATGGAAACGAGATTTGTGGTTCGTCTGGTATACGTCGACGCGAGGCTTGTAATTTCATTCTCCTACAACAGCTGCAACTGGCCAATATCGACAGCAATCAGCGTGCAAGCAACGCAATGACCACTGGCAGTCGAAGTTGTATTGCGGTGCATTTTTCCGGCTGAAATTACCCAATAGCCAAGAGCACATTGTGGGCTTAACCCACTTTAGTATGTACATGTAGATATATACCGTATATGTACCTACGTACATACATATGTATGTATGTAAGTTCATATCCTATCAGTATAAGTTGCATAGAAACGGCCGAGTGAAAAGAACCAGATTTCTTTACTTTTTTATGGGTGCAAGCATTTGCTCTTTCGTCGGAAAATAAAACCCGAAAGGAATCAACGCGGTTAACTCAAGACGGAAAACCGCTTCTAATTGCATTTAGATTAAAGAACTTCCTGTTAAATGGGGAAAGATCAGCCTGAATATAGTTTCTTTGGTATATAGCGTGTGTTTTTAAAGATATAATTCCTAAGTAGGCATATAGACTTAAGGGGTAAGAATGAGTGGGATCTTGTGGTTGTTGCATCTACATATTATCAAGATAACTCTATATTGCCAGCACCACCGCGGAAAGTGACAAGTCTTATGGTATAGTGAGACAGCCTAAAATTGTTTTGATTTGTTGTTGCTTTGCTAATGCCCAGAATAATAACAAGTGCAATGCAATGATGAATCAGTTTTTCGCGTACATCTTGCCTTGTGGGCTTAGTATTCTGACTCCTAGAAGGCAAGGGGTTGTTAATATAAGTCTATATTACTGCCGGTTAGTGTGGTGAATTTTAATCTGAAGATACTGGTACATTCAATTTCAACTTATTGAAGGTTCTGTGTGATCTGTTCCATGCGAAATTTTAGAAAGTCAGACTGACTATTTTTTAGGGAGGAGCTTCAGAACCCGGTGGTTGTGCAACTTTCTATTCATACAAGACATTGATTTGGCCGTAGTTAATTTAATGGTTGTGCTTCGTGTTAGTTTGGCTTGCTCGCGTCGTCCACTCATTTCCACTCCCCCTTCAGTCCGGTTCGCAGGTGGAATAAGAAGCTTCTGAAGTTGATGAGTGATTCGAGGAGCAAGAGAGCAAAAGAAAATAAATTGTTCTTCGAAAGAACTTCATGAAATGAATACTGCAGTGAAATTGATTCAAGGCCCATTGCGATACCACGAATAAGAGTTTTCACTCCTGCTCGCTGAACCATTTTGAATCCTTGACGATTCTTGTCACGCACCTATGGTTTAAATCTCCCTATTTGTCAAGGAGACCCAGAAAGCGCAATCTGTTTCTGCTTTCATAGTTCTTGCAACTTCTGTAGCATCTATGGTAAGGCACTCATAGCCGCATGACAGTATCAAATTGTACCCATCGTGTGCGGACGTGTATTTTTGCGGCCGGCTAATCGCAACAAGTGTGCCAACCCAGTTGTTGTAAATTGGTATACGTACTCTTAGTGATATTGAGAAGTAAACTCTTATCACCGTTTCTTAACAAATTAAATGAAATTAATTGATTCGAAAAAAAATGAGTGATAAAGACAATAAAAAAGACCATAGTGGTGCGGCTTTTGCAGTAAGCCCTGACATTGCTCTGGAACATGTGCTTAATTTGGCAAAAACTGGAAATATGTTTAATCCAGTACCCGAAAGTGCAGACAGTTTTCCAGAAATTTCCAATAATGAAAAAAAGAAGTCGAAAAATAATAATAAACGTAAAAAAACGGGAAATTCAGAGTCAGGTGAATCGAGCACCTCGGCACATGAAAATGACATACAAAGTAGTCAAGAGAATGACTCAATTCAATTATTACTCTCCCAGATGCAAGAGTTAAAACAAACTTTATCTCAATTGCAAACAGACAAAGAAGTGCAAACAATTATATACGAACAACAACTCAGATCTCTTCGTGAAGAGAACATTGCTTTAAAAAGTCAAATTCATAACTCCAATATTAACTCAACTCAAGTGGGGCAGTGCTTCACTCAGTACGTGGAATCTAATCAAGTTGAGCTAGTGGCTGACTTAAATATTAATATCCCAACAACAAACAGCAATGTTCCAGCTGAAATAATGGAAACTGAAGTATCAAATAATAATGTAACTCCTGAAACAGTTCCTTACATTAATACAACAGTCAACCATTCCAACAATGGGAGATTGTCTAGAACTGCCATCAGACAGACAATACCATCACGCCATAATAAAAAGTCACCAAGTCTTTCAACCAGACAGACAACTCATCTCACCAAGCAAAATAAGGAAAAAAAACGACCACCAATCTTTGTGTGTTATAACCTATCACAAAAAGAAACGACTAAAAAACTTATTCAAGTACTAGGTCATAAAAATTTTGTTTACAATATAGTAAATACTAATATTATGCATATAATCTCCTTCGTATATGACGATTACAAAAAAATTAAGAAATTCCTAATTGAAAACAAATTTAAGTTTTATACTTATACCCCCAACGAAGAGAAACCAATATCTATTATAATAAAAAAATTGTGTGAAAGTTATGAAAAAAATGAAATTTTGGAATATTTAACTGAGCTAAATTTGAATATTGAAGTTATAAATCTTTCTAAATTTAAGAAAAATAATTGGCTTATACAATTAAGTAATAGGTCAGATATAGCGGAATTTTATAAAATTAAATACATTCTAAATTGTAAAATCAGTCTTGAAAAACTTAAACCACTAACACCTACACAATGTAGAAACTGCCAGCGTTACTCACATGTAGCCAGTAATTGCCATATGCCTTATAGGTGCGTGAAATGCGCACAATCTCATGAACCAGGAAACTGCACGATACCTAACAAGGAAAATAATAACAAGGAATATGCGTACACAGACCAAATAACAGGAAAAGTAGTTAAAAAGACTGGTATCCCATTAAGATGTGCGAACTGTGACTCCGAAGGGCACTCAGCAAATTCTAATGTTTGTCCGGTGCGTATTGACATAATGAAAAAACGGGAAGATCGTAAGCAAGAAAAATTAAGAGGTAACGCCTCTCCATTAATAAAAAATATCAGTAATGTTACACATCGCACCAGTGCGATCCCTTACGCCTCTGCGGCCAAGAGCATTTTGAAAACTGCCTCAACAGATAGAGTCAATATTCGGGCAAAATCGCCCTCACCTAATGGAATGACGACCTCTCAAAAAAATTTTACAAACCACTTCATCTCTCTTAATAGCGAATGCTTGCGCCTGTTTGGTAGCGGTTTTACAAAGTGCATGCAAAAAATCAGTGAATTCTCCATAAACTATAACCAACTACTTGATGACGAGGAAAAAGCTTCTGCTCTCTTTGAGCTATTTATTGATCTAAGAACAAACGTCAATATTAATGAATAAACACAAATTAAAATGCATATTTGTAAATGTCAACTCTTTAATATCGAAACATAAGAGGCACCACTTTAGCATATTTTTACAACAACACAAACCCGACATTGTGCTAGCAGCAGAGCTTCGACTCAGTAAAAAGCACAACATCTCGTTTCGAAATTACAATTATGTTCCACAACTGAAAAACACTCAAAACAACAATAACAAAAAAAGCCAGGCAACTGGAATATTTATAAGAGAAAATTACCAGTACAATAGAATAGTTGAAACAACAGTATTTCTGGAGACCACGGCAATAGAACTTCTTATGTCAGATGGCAATCGTGTTGCGTTTGCAGCCATGTACAATAGACTTAGTAATACAGAGAAACTCTGTGCAAGCGACCTTGGTAAAGTCTTGAAAGCGCTCAGTGCAAATACAAATGAAATAATCTTAGGCGGTGATTTGAATGCGCGTCATCCCAGCTGGGGTGATATGCAAACAAATACTAATGGAAGAATTCTTTATAATTGGCTGCTAGAATGTCATCTTCTTGAAATAATACCTACTAAAGACCCTACTAGAGTTTCTGGAGAGAGTAAATCCTTTATAGACATATTTATAGTTTCACCTTTTGTCAGCATTAGCTATGGAAATATGGGAGAACCACAGGGAAGCTTGCGCACATATTTATTTGAGTCTGACCACAGTGCGGTAGAACTTTGCATAGACAGGTTAACCGATGATATACTAAGGAGGCCACCGCGTGAAATATTTGATTACAACAAAATGAATGTTAATCTGTTTAACCAAGAGTTATTCACGAGATTAAAAGACAATTATCTTCCCACCAATCGTACCGTGTCAATTTCTGAAATAGATAATTGCATATACCATATGAACTTGGCTTGGAATGCAGCCATTCAAACAAACGCGATTCCGAAAGTGAAAATCCGTACTAAAGGGCCTATTATCTTACCCACAGTAATACTAGATTTTATCAAAGAAAAGAAAAAACTACGCCGCGCTGCATATAGATGTTCAGATCCTAATCGTAAATCAATACTTTTGGCCACAATTCGAAACTTAAGTAAGATTATTGTTGACCGTATTCGCTTATTTGAAGACGATTATTGGGCAAAATACTTTGCCAATATTCGCATGAATAATAAAACTTACAAAAAAATTAAAAACTTATGTGGGCTTAATCAAAAATTGAACTTGCCAGAACTTGTCGTAGACAATTTAGACAATATTGATTTCGAAGGAGGTGTCCCTCAACCAGACGGTACAATAATTATGCAAAGTGAAACGGATAAAGTCAATGCGCTAGCAAGCAACTTTGAGCAAGTACATTTACAGAATTTAGACCTCGGTAATAATGAATTTTCTGAATATGTTTTACAATCAATTTCTTACCTCGATAACCAAAGGTTACCGATAATCAGATTCAATGAACAACTTACAGCTGACGGTGAAACAAATCTAACACAGGTAAACAGAATAAATGGGCTTGTAGATGCTGAGGTAGTTACTATAGCAAAATACAAAGAACTTACAAATGCAGACGAAATCGAATCCCTTCTTATATTAACCAACAACAAAAAAAGTGCAGGGGAGGACAATATCTCAAATTTTCTTCTTCGAAAAACTTACTCATATTTCTGGCGGTTCCTGGCCATTATTTTCAACCAGTCATATAATATAGGATATTTTCCTGAAATTTGGAAATGTGCCAAAATTGTAGCAATTCCAAAACCGGGATCTAATCCAAACTCAATTCGCAGCTACCGTCCAATTTCCTTGCTGCCTAACGTCGGAAAGCTCTTTGAAAAATTTCTATTGTTAAAAATTAAAAGGCATACGGCTGACAACAATATTTTTAAAGATACTCAATTCGGATTTCGCAGCTTTCATTCGACAAATCACGCGCTAACTTTACTTTCGGATTTTGTATGTTCTAATCTTAACCGTCGTTGGGCTACAATAGCAGTCAGTCTCGATTTAGAAAAGGCATTTGACACGGCTTGGCAGGAGGGTATTATTTATAAAATGTACAGGATATTTAAATTTGACAAAAATTTATGTCGTATTATATATAATTACCTGAGCCATAGAAGCTTTTTCGTTAGTAACGGTGATAATTATTCAATGATTAAAGACATTGCGGCCGGTGTTCCACAAGGGTCTTTATTAGGCCCAATTCTGTTCAACATATTTCTAGCGGATCTGCCTGATCCCCCGCAAGAAAACTCAAATATGCTGGTGCTTACTTATGCTGATGATATTACGGTCTTAGCTTCGCAGCAGAAAGCTTCTAAAGCTAATTATATGACAAACAACTTTTTGGATATGTTATCTAAGTACTTCCATAAGTGGAAATTGAAAATTAATTTGTCAAAATGTGAATGTACTGCAATTAAGGGTTTGCACAAATACCTTTTTCCAAATGCAAGGACATTTCTTCCAAACATTAAGATAAGCCAAGAATATATTCCGTATAAAGAACATATTAAGTATTTGGGAGTAATACTGCAGAGTAAATTTAATTTTAAATCGCATATGGATCATATAATCAAAAAAGCAAAAACTACATTTTTCTCTTATATGAGGCTTATGAAACGGGCTAAAGATTTAAAAGCAAATATAAAAATTAATATTTATAAACAAATAATAAGGCCGATCTTAGCTTATGCTTTTCCAATATGGTTCAACATTTCCTCTGCCCAAATGGAAAGATTGCGAGTTTTTGAACGATACATTTTGAGAATATGTAGTGGTTTGAATCGTCAACCATTTCGTAGTGGAGAGCTATTTAGAAAAAGAATATCAAACAACAATCTTTATAAGAAATGCAAAGTTAAACGTATTGATAAATTTCTTATGGATAACGCTTTACGATTTTTAAGCAGAATGACACTATTAGAAAACGAACGTATTTCAACGTACATTAACAAGCAAGATAGTATAGAGTTTCCTCTAAACGCACGCTATTTGTCGCCCATATACATAAATAGTCTAAATAGAAACAATTTGCTTTATAATGATAAAAAGTTGATGTTCTATCACAGACGACACAACTCTTATGACATAACTACTAACCTGGTTTATAATGATGTTCAGTACACTGAAAAATAAGGCACACTTTCATTTTCTAGTCAATAGTTTTTATTAGTATTAAGTACCGAATGTTATTCTTCTTTTCTTGCCCTTTTTGAAGGAATGTAAAATATAAAAGCGAAATTAAAATACGGTTTAGTTGATTTATACATACCTATCTGTAAGGTGTTTATAAATATAAATTAAGTAATATTAGAAATCCTAGATAAAAGCGCGTTGCTTGTTAGGACTAAGAATACTTAGATGTAATCCTATTCACTGAGAATATTTTTAATCACAATTAGTTTGGGCAATAAATAAACAATAAACAATAAAGCACTCATAGCCGCTCTGCATGTTTACCTATAAGACAATGGCTTGTTAGTGCACCAATTGTGTGAGATGTGTCCTTCCGCTTCAGATAATATAAGTTTCGAGATCTTTTTGATCCCACCTAGTCCAAGTTTGCCTAGAAATTCGAAAGGTCGTAGCTTGTATCCATCTCTCGCTCGCGCGAGAATGGATTACTTATATTAGATGCAGCTTTCAAGTGGCGAAGGAAATACCAATGCGTTATTTCGCCGGAAGAATCTGCTTGATCGTACCCCCCTTTGCAAATTCGTCCACCATACTGTTACCCTCTATGACCGGGAACCAAAATGCAGTTTATACTGCTAATGCTTAGCCATCTATTGCAGAGCTGAGCGGCATTCCAGCACAATTTTTGATTTAACTGCGACGAACTAAAAATATTAAAGCATCGTATGGCATTGTCCGGAGTAGTCGGCTAATGCATATCATGCTAATCCTCTGTACTTTACTGAGAAGATTATGATTTGAGGATTTGCTCACGGCCGGCCAGCGTACCATAATTCCATAAAGGAGAATCGGCCTTACAGCGCTGTGTACTAGATCCAGCGGCATATACTCGGTCATAAGATATTGATGATACGTTGAGTCAAACAGCAAGGCTAGCAATAGTCCTTTAGCCTTGAAAAATATTACAACTTATGTTAAAGAAAACCATACGCATCAAAAGTGCACGATTTTGTAAAGAGTATATTTTACCCTATTAATGAATATCCTTAACCTTGATAAGGAGTAATATACCAGCGATAATTAGTAGTTCCAGTACAATGAAGGTGTAAAGTAAACTCCGGCGTCTTTGTACACATTGAGGGTGATTTTAACAATGCCACCTTAGATAGAATGTGCAAACCGGTCTTAGTCTTGCATGGAGGGTCTTTATGATACAGACAGAAGAAAGCCAATATGTTATGTGCGGATTTCATAAGGGCTGGTGCTTGGTAATTTATTTCTTCGGAAGTATAGTATTTTTATCCTAAATGGTAGTAAATTTATGTAGAAGTCCCACGTTTAACAAGATATCTCTTAAGCCTTAACTGCGTTCTGGCAATGTGGGGACTTTATATTAAGACCTACAATCAACTCCGTATGTGATGTTTTAAGTAGCGGAATCTCAATCAATATCGTGGTAAGTCTGCTTGCAAACTTCAAAGGACAGTCGCCATGTACTATACGTATGGTGACCATAAACATATTTTGAAAATGCAGGACAATTTTTCAAAAAATTTACCTACATATAATTGCGTAGTATAAAAATAACAAAAATATACTACATATATACATTCCTCGTCAATTGAATAGCGCAACCAACGTCTACCATACAAAGTACGCTTGACAAAATTTTTATATGGAAGAAAATGCGCAGCACCGTCAACAAAAAAATGTCGCCCCTAGGTTTCTTTTTTTTTAATTTTCAAAAATTTTTTAAATGGGATGTAAACGTAGAATATGCTATATTTTTATAAAAAGTTAATGAATATTAAACAAACAAAAGGAAAACTGTACCTACGAAGTATTAAAAGGATGCGCTATTCAAATAACGAAGAGTGTATATTTCTTAATTATTAATCCAATTTTAAACTTTAAACATAAATCACATTTGCTTCATTGGTATTAATCTTTTAGTAATGAATATTTACAAAATTATAATAAGCCATATTACATATTACTTTACACGAAATATGAACCTCTGTAAAGTAAATTTTTTAGGCAAACTTAGAAGTGTTTTCGAGATTTGTTCGAAAAACGTATTCCTCAATATCTCATGAAACGACCAACAGTTCGAAAGGTATTGATGGGCTCTTTGCAAAAATATATATTTTTTGAGCAGATTGTGTTCCGTAACATCTACATTTCTCATCAGATTTTCATTTACTGTAAAAAGAAAATGATTGAAATTTCAATTCCACTACACTAACAATTTTCATCGAAATCGGCAAAGTAATATATTTTTGTAAGAGGACTGTACGTCGCTTATGTTGATTGGATAATTTTTTCATGAGATATTGACGAATAGGTTCGAATTGTACCAAAAACACGTTTTTCAAAAAAATTACGAAAGCGCTTGTTTGAAAGGAAAATTGGTTTGGAAAATATTTTTTTTTTAAGCGATTACCACAAAATTTGTAGAACAGTGTTATCGATATATTTGATGATGGTTTTCAATTTCTCGTCATCCATTGTCCATAACCGTACAATATTTGGAACGCATTGACTAGTTGAACCTTCAAAACCAGCTTACCCTTATGTAGTTATCAATTAGTTATCGACACTGCTTTTATTTCGATAAGGAAAAGTTAATTTTAAAATATCGAAGAAAATGCGGGAAAAGGCATGACACTTGGAAAAAATCAGTACATTTTGGGGGTTTTCTGTTTTGAAAAACTTCGCAGGACAGACCTTTAAATAACAGTACGGTCCTGCAAAAAACAGAACGGATGGTCACCGTAACTATACGGGAACTTTCCCTGAGCTTCTCCCTTTTCCTGAGCTGCTCTGGGTGCATTCCTAAATCTTCATGAGTAACTGGCTCTTAGGGCCGGTTGTTCAATATCTGGTTATCTCTGCCTCGCAGTTAAACATCGTTAATCCACATAGAGGCCCCTATAGAGAGTTTTGCAAGATCACAGGATAGTATGCCGACATTGACTGGTATTTTAAATCCTCAAACCTACCCGCACTTTATCTACTTAAAAGCTAGTTATACCTTGTTTTACTATCGATTCCAGATCATTCGGTAGTACCTAGCAATGAGACATCTTACCATTCCTTGGTCCGTGTTTTTTCAAAGATTTGGCGTGCGCTTTATATTTACTTAGTGTATGGCACATTTACCAAGAGGTCCAATGAGTTCTTTGAAAATGGGATTTAACTTTTCATTATGACATTATATGCGACGCTCAGAATGGCGATAGCGCGGTCGCTATCACATAAAAGGGGATCATCGCTTGACTGGATTAAGCTAAGAACGTTTAAATTTCAATCGGCAGACACGTGCTTTTCCATCCATAGCCCTCACTATCATCTCTCTGCCTTCAGTCATTGGTGCTATTCAGCAAAGGGGAAGAGTGTTTCCTCTAAAACATCGGTCGCGAGTGCCATGTGTTTTGCTTACGGAGACTCGCTACACTCTTAAACTTACCGGCAATCGACAATATTTTTTATATAGCTTTCGGGCAATATGACGTTCTTTCACCGGAATGAACGATATTAATTGACATCGAAGTCTCTCTCTCACTCTCTTTCTCACCACAAATATGACGACAACGAACTTACGCCTCTTTACATGGTGGGTATGGTAGACGTTGTCAGGTCCGATTTCTTTGTCCACACGTTGACAACAACAAGTCGTATCTGCCATCCAAAGAAGCAGCTCTCATCAGAAGCTTGTTGACTCTTAAAGTGCAAAGTGGTACTACCGTAGCGCATCTCAAGCCCTAGACTCTGGAGAACTAAATTTGCAAATCCGCTTATTACAGTGCCTCTTGGTATACAACCACTTCATATAAACTCGGAATGTATTATCGTTAAATTAAATAGAAGTTGCGATCCCGTACGAGTCCGGACTAGTCAGAAATAGATCCCGTACTCGGTTCTCTGACAATTGAGAGGACAAAAAAGAGAGTAAAGAAGTTACCAGTTTTATAGCCCAGTTATATATACTTGCACAGCTATACCATTTTTAAGTAAAAATCAAAACCGAACAGAATTCTACATGTTAAGTGCTATGCGTTGGGTAACCGCAGATTCTTATGTGACAACTCCCATGCAAAGCTAAGTATGCATAACAAGATTTTTTGCTTGTAAATTCTGGTAAATCTGTCAAACAATCGTCTGTAGCGTTTTTGACAACCAAATTGTAAACAAAAGAAATGTGCACTCTGCTAATGCATGTTTAAAATTATTTAATTACTTATTTAAGTGGATTCTAATGAAATTTGACAGTTATTTACATGTGCAAGCTGAGTGAATTTACAACCAAAATTTTGAGGTTATGTTGAAGTGGTCAGAAGTTACCATTTGTCACCTGAAAGCGATTCCGTACTTTTCAGTGTTACTCTCTCGCTCTGAGCGAATTTTTATTTTTAACAGTTTTACTGGTTTTAGTGCGAGGTATACGGGATTGCAACAAGATATCGTAAAGCCAAGAATAAGGCCCTACTGAAATATCTCCAGTTGTACTGTCACTTTAAGCAAATACCTCATGCCTTCCGATATTGTCAATTTGCACCAGAAACATAAATGACACATACGTACAGCATGACACTTATATTGGTGTGCTCTTGACATCTGAACTGTACTGCTCTTTTTTGTTTAATAAAATACAATGCAATATCTAACAATAGCGGAAATATTGTTGGTAGCATATGGTGACAATAAAAAATTCACAAAAATTCGCACATAACTGGGCACGTGTTTCCAGTACAAGGACTGTCATATTTTCATTATATTTTTGAATATCCACTTTTTGGGAGCGAGACGGAAGCTGGTGTCTTGCATTGAAACCAAAGGTATCTTCGGTGCCTGCATAAAAGACACCAATGTTGTCGTTAAAAACGAGAGTTGGTGAATGGAGATTGCGAAGACATGGCATCAAAAAACAAGATGCCTGGCGACAATGGTAAAGGATGTACATACATGCACACAGGCATAAGTGTACATACATACATGTACATAAGTAATGGGTGATTTTTTAAGAGCTTGATAACTTTTTTTTAAAAAAAAACGCATAAAATTTGCAAAATCTCATCGGTTCTTTATTTGAAACGTTAGATTGGTCCATGACATTTACTTTTTGAAGATAATTTCATTTAAATGTTGACCGCGGCTGCGTCTTAGGTGGTCCATTCGGAAAGTCCAATTTTGGGCAACTTTTTCGAGCATTTCGGCCGGAATAGCCCGAATTTCTTCGGAAATGTTGTCTTCCAAAGCTGGAATAGTTGCTGGCTTATTTCTGTAGACTTTAGACTTGACGTAGCCCCACAAAAAATAGTCTAAAGGCGTCAAATCGCATGATCTTGGTGGCCAACTTACCGGTCCGGTGTTCTGAATTGTTGAATTGCTGCGAACGGCGACGAATCGACATTTCACGGTCTTCAGCAACACTCTCAGAAACAGACGCAATATTCTCTTCTGTACGCACTGTACGCATTCGTGTGGTTGGTTTAATGTCCAATAAAGTAAACTGAGTGCGAAACTTGGTCACAATCGCATTAATTGTTTGCTCACTTGGTCGATTATGTAGACCATAAATCGGACGTAAAGCGCGAAACACATTTCGAACCGAACACTGATTTTGGTAATAAAATTCAATGATTTGCAAGCGTTGCTCGTTAGTAAGTCTATTCATGATGAAATGTCAAAGCATACTGAGCATCTTTCTCTTTGACACCATGTCTGAAATCCCACGTGATCTGTCAAATACTAATGCATGAAAATCCTAACCTCAAAAAAATCACCCGTTACAATCACTTTAATATCAGCAGTAACCAAAATGTACATCTGTTTGTTTGTATGTTTTTGTGGAAGCATATGTGATTGTACAATGTGGCGCACTGACAAATGTATTTCTCGTGCAATTTAACATACTCACTGCCTTAAGCTCCAACACACACCCACGCACACATACACACGATCTTTGCTGCAGCAGTAACATGCCGACATTTTGACTTTTAGCTCCTATTGTTATAACGGTGGTAAATAGAAACTAAGCGGGTGGAAATATGTATGTAGCAGGCATGTCTGCCGTCTGTGTGCGCTGTTCTCTTTTATTACTAAAGTGTCAGTGAATTGAGAGCTGCCACTTTGGTATACTTGAAGCGACGGGCAAGCACAAGAACCGCTTAAGTAAACATGCATTGGAAGGAGGGAAGGAGGTGCTGTTAGTAGAAGAGGATTTGGTATTTTAGCGTTAGTGGAGCTGCTGCACTCTTGAGCTGTGCAAAAGCAATCAAGAAATGACAAAGCAGCTGATTTTAAAGATCCTCCAAAGCACAACAACACAAGCCCCCCATAAGCAAGAGCAACAAGAAGAAGAACACAAAGCTTATCGCCATCGATGGGTGCGTTAGCCGACAACTTGAGGGCGTGCTGTTGTTGGCGCTGTGGTAGGTTTTCGTGCGAGGCTCGCAAGTGCGAGTTGACTGCCTGCTTAGCAGGCTTGCTGCTGGCCATTTCTTCTGAAGCTGCTGCAGCGCCGCGGCGTACGCGTTCATGTCGATGTCAAGTAGCATATGCCGTGCGCCTTTTTTGCGTTTATTGCCCTCTTCGCAATTGTGAGATTCTTTGCGCACATCCACTCACAGCCAGATATATGTACATATGTATGTATGTATGCATATACATATAAAATGGCATAAAGTGTTTCGGCAGTTTGTTGTTTTCTTTTTCCATGCTGCATCCTTTCAATTCATTTTCGCGCTAGCGCTTGCCTGCCACTTTTTGATGTGGCGGAACGTGATTTTATCTCGGCTCTTCAAGCTGCAATATTGCACTTGAATCACGAGTGTAAATGCAGCGTGTGGCAAGCGCTCCGAGTCTTTTATATCCTTTGCCATGCTGCAATACGCGAGTACGTACGTACATATATAACGCATACACATACAAGTACATACACACTTCTTTGTAATTGAACTTTTAACCCGTCATTGTGTTGCGACGTGATACGATGAAAGCTTTGCTGCAAATTATTTTCCCCAGTTTCCGCCTTTTTGATTTGGTGTTGCCTTTTAATGCAGTCTTTTGAAAATAATGCGGTTAATTGAAGTCTTGAGATGCTGCAATCTAGTGGCTATTAATGCACTGTAGTTGTTATAACTTAATTGGTTACAATGAAGTATGGAATTAAGATATGTGCTAGCACTTAACTTTTAGCTAGAGCCAGCGATATAGAGAATACTTTCGCACTTTTTTGCCTTAATTTTTCCAGTTTATTGCTCTATCTTATCTTTGATACTCATTAGTCAATCACATAATTTATAAGAGAATCGTCTTTTCTTCTATAAAACGATACCCGCAAATTAATTTTCTTCAAAAAGGTGGCGTAGAAAGCATGGTTCAGAAGAATTAGTTTGATGAAATGATTAAAAGTCATTCATTTGTTTTCGGTATCTGCAAACGATTATTTTTGGTTTGTTTTCATCCAAAAGAAGCAATTTGATACTGTTACATCGTGCGACAGCCAATTTTACATAAAATAAAATCAATATATTCTCGAAACCATGGGCTAAATAAAATAAAACTCCGTTTTTGGATTTTCTCTCTGACGTAAGGATTTTTTAAAGGACTTTGAAATTTGAAAAATACGTTTAATTCAAAGAATTATTAAAAAATAATCAGTGCAATGTAGAAAAACAGTATCGGCATTAAACTAATGAAAAAATTCTTTAACTCAAAACAGATACAATTTTTTGGAGCATAGGGACGACTAGGTATTGAAAATGCCCTTTTAAAATTGTATCCTTGAATACACTTGGAGTTTCGCAATAACCTTATTTTTATTCCAGATTGCACCGGATTTTTTAAATAATGCTCCGGGTTAATCATATCATTGAAATTACAAAGTCCTTTTAACAAATCCAGATGTCACAGAGAAAACCTACAAAACACAGTATCGTGAGTAAATTGAAATTATTTTGTTTTTTGTCGCACGTTGTTATTTGGGCTCTCATACACAAAAGTTATCCAGTAAAAGCCCGGTTTTGCGAAACTTAGACTTGACTTGACTTACGCAGAAGCTCAATAACGATTACTCTGCGTGTCATCTATTAATTTTTTTCTTTGTTTTGATTATCACCATTTGTAATGTAATGGATAAAAATGGATAAAAAATTTCAATTAAAATAAATTAATTTACGATTATCAAACTCTGATTGTTTTTAATTTATTTCCGTCTTTATTTGAAAGTTTGTTTTTCGATTGCCAGATGAATTGTATTTATACAAAAATTTATATTTGTGTGGCATATTTGTAGGGATTTTATTAAAAAGTGAAATGGCAGCATAATTCTCTCACGGCTCTCTTTGCATTTAGAAATTTAACTTAGAAATCAAGAATTTATAGTTCTCTAAGTTTCTAAGTGAAGTTTTTTTTTTTTTTGCGCTGCTCATATGCCAGATATGCATACAATTTTCAAGTCAAGTTAAGTCTAATTCATGCAATAACTGAGCTTTAAGTAACAGCTGACTAATTTGTTGTTTATTCGCAGAAATCTCTATTTATGTATGTATTTACATATATTTTGAAAGCCGTTTTCTTCTGTTCGCAAAGCTCAAGAACGGCTGTTATGTGGGTGGAGGACGTGGCTTTGCTCTCTCAATTTCCCCATTTTGCAGGTTTTTTGGATACATTAACACCAAAACTGATTATTTTGTGACAACTCTTATAAATTATTTGCTACATGAACACGCATAATTATTTTGTTTTCATTCGTTATATACGAGAGAACTGACTAATTCACCCTTTGCAGCAAAAATAATAAATAATAATAATAATTGATGTTATCACACAAAGAGGAGGGACCTACAGTTTTACGCCGACTATTAGAAACAACTTTTTCTTTGTTTTTTTATTTTTTTTGATGTTGGGTTTGATGTTGGGTCTTGAACCCAGACCCTTCGCAATGGTAGCACGCACTGCTAACCACTACCCCATAGCGGCCTCCACTATTTAACTATGTAAATATATGTATGTTGAATTAGTTTATTTTAATTTATTTGTTTGCCAGCGCAGTTTTATAAATTAAAATTTTTTAAAACAACTATAATTACGAAGGATTTCCTTCGTTTGCGAATTAATTTTTATTCTTTGTTAGAAATCTGCCGTATCACGTCGCACGGTAGTGCGCGCGAGTGACGAAAGCAGCCACATGCATGCTGAAATGATTCGGTTATATATACACGAGATATGGACGTTTTTATCCAGACGTCCAATCGACATATTCGAGGTATCGTTGGAAAGGTCTTGCAGAGTGTGTCCAGAAAATGTATTCAAGCTTCATAAGCGATTAACCGGATTCTTAAAAATTAGGCTCAAGTGTTGCGAAACAAAAAACGTTTTTTTTTGCTTTTGCCGGTTTAAGGGGGTAAATGGGTACCCCCGACATATTTAGTGTTATTTATAGGTCAATACCTTTCCAACGATACTTTATATATTTAGTTCCGGCTACTAGCTGGAAATATATAGAACTAAAGTGATTTTCGTTCGTGTCTCCACTACGCTCGAAAAAAGGCAATTTTTTAAACTACCACTGAGGCGGCACTACTCGGTCCATACCATTGATGTGGACATCAGTAGAAGGGCCTTGAACCTTGAAACAAGCTATCTAACGTTGTCTTTTGGGTTTATTAAATATAAATATATCATAACGTTATCGCCTGAAAACTAAAAATCGGGCTGCTAAAAATATAGATTTCGGGCATTTTCTCAAAAACTAATCCGTCTTACCGAAATTCTTACCATCACTGTCCTCACATCAACTGTCATTTCTTAGTTTGACAACTCAATTTCCATTTTGTATTGGATACAGCTCGAATTGGCTGAGTGGTTAGTGGTTCGTACTACCAATTTATTAAACCTGGGCTAGGTCCTTTTTCTGATTAAATTCTTAATTAAGAAAAGTATTTCTAACAGCGGTCGCCCCTCGGCAGGCAAACCCCCCCAGTACAATTCTGCCTTGAACAAGCTTCTTATAAAACAGGTAGCTGTTCGGAGTCGGCGAGAAATTGTAGGTCCCTCCATTTGTGTTATAACGTCGGGACGCATACCACAAATCGGAAGAGAAGCACGGTCAACCACTTACAACTTTTGTAAGCGCCAAAATATTAATATTATTGTTATATATTTTCAATTGCTTTAGTTATCTGATTGACTTGATGCCATTTTGAAAATGAAATGTTTAGACAGCAAGTTGGGCACATGAGCAAATGGAACCTCGTTAAATCAGTGTTGACAGATGCTAAGACACATACAGTTACGGTGACCAGATTTCTGTCGGCAAAAATCGGAAAATTTCCAAAGCATTGAATCAAAACATACAATTCTTTTAGAACAAAAGTATTTGGTTGTTAAAGTTCAAATTTTTTTGTTATTTTTCCATAAAAAATATACTTCATGCTTTCTTCCATAATTCATGCTTGTGCAGTAAAAATTGCAGAAAGCCGTTACTGCAAAAAATTCTCAAAATTCAACGCGATTTTCAGCAACTTAAAACTTGCACTTTATTATAATAAAATTGAATCGGGTACAAAACTGCATACTCAAAAATTCAGATTAAAAAGTTTAAAATTTTGAAAAATATTCCTTGAATTTTTCTTAGCTTAAACTTTATAGATTTATATGGTTTTGGTTAAAGTGTGAACCATACTTTTATGAAAAAATAACCAAAAAATGTTAACTTTAAAAATCTTGCAAATATTTAACAAATCAGCATTTGTATACACATCATTGCTCCCCAATGTAGCTTATATTTTTCATATCCGTGAATTTTTGAAGGAAACAAGTATTTTTTTTTTATAATTTCACTAAAGTAAAGTTGTTATCGTTTCATTAAAAATAAAAACAACAAACTTAACAAATAATTACAAAAACCTTAAAGAAAATTAAAGCAAGGATAATAGTAACATAAAAAAAGATCATAGAAAATAAAGATGTCTATGGGTGGCTTTGTTTACGGCTCCCTTATATTATACATCTTTTGACATAATGAAACTGCTGCCACGTCCGAAATATGGTTTGTGGGCTAGAGTACACAAAGGCTTGTATTGAACTAATAAAAAATAAAAAACACCGAAAATAGGGATTTACCGGTACACTTAAACGTCCGTACGTTGAAAAAACATCTTTCTCAAAATCGATACTGTCCCGTCAAAATCGGTAGTTCAGCCAGCGCTGCCCATGATGCCTGGTATAAATCCATCTCAAGCTTGGTCATGTCGTCCGTAACTATTAAGCTTCTAAACGGAAAGTTCAAAAAGTCCATGACTGATGAAACTGCCTACGCATTCAGCATAAAAAAGTATATCAAGAACTGGCCAAATATAATTTTTTTATTAAATGTCAGGACAACAAAAGCTTAACTACATTTAAAAGTATGTGTACATTAATCGGATACACACAATGAAACTTATGCATGCATATATGTATTTAGTGCATGGAGTAGGTACGTAATCAGGCAGATTTGATGTTTTACAAAAGTTTTGTTTATTTTGACAACTCGGTGAGGTAAGCGTTTTCAGAGAATTGCATCCAAATGGTCAATGTAATGACTCAAATGTCACCAACATCTGCGGCTCAAATATATGTACATAAGTATTTACTTTTTCTTTTCGTTGTTTCAAGTTCCGTATTTCACTTTTTTCGCTGGAAATACTTAGAATTTAGTTTGAAAACTTTTATATTCCACTTCCGCATAGAATTTCATTTTTGAGGTACAGTTATGTCCATCCATGCATACATCCATGCTTGTGTATATGTATGCATAAAGTATGCTTGATAAAACAGGGTGGGCGAAATAAGACCTAACAATGTTAAACGGGTATAACTTCTTTATTTTTACCCGACTTCCAAAAAAGGAGGAGGTTATCAGTTCGTCGGAATATTTTTTAATTTTTTTAATTTTTTATTTTTTTTAATTTATTTTTATGTATGTTACCGCATAACTTTGGACCACGTCAACCGGTTTCGATAATTCTTTTTGATCGGAAAGGTAGTGTCTCAGAGGTGGTCCCATACTAATCTGGTTAAGATCCGATTTTTATATGAGAGTTGAAGTCGGCTTTTTTTGTTAAAAATTACTTGTTTAATATTGTTTTCTTTTTGCATGTTATAGTTCATCTCTTCAAAAATCATAACGGATACTTACAGCAAGACCACCAACAACGGCTACAATACCCCATTCGTTTTACACTATTAGCCGCACAAATTTATTTTTTAGGTAATGTTTTGATGTCGGATGAAGCGCATCAACAAGCAAAACTGTAGATTGTGAGGCTCTGAAAATCCAGCAAAAGTTACACCGATCCAGATGCACTATTTGGTGCGGTGTTATGGCCGAAAAAGTTATCGGCCCACATTTCTACGAGAATGAGGATGAAACCTCACAAACTATTTCTGGGGCTTCTTAAAGAACAATGATTGACAACTTTTTGCGGTCAACGGCAGAGCAGCATCCAAGATGGAGGGACTGCGCACACTGCTAGGTAAACTGTGGACCTGCTACGGTAGGTTGGTAGGTCATATTTGGCCCACCCTGTACTAATATATACGAATATATACATTCATGTGAACATAGCTGTATATTAAAATTTGCCCCGTCAACCAAAGAAAGAGTGCCTTGAAATATCTTCTCATAAAATAACCTCTTGCAGTTCGAAGGCAGCGTTAAATTGTAGGTCCCTTTGCGTTATAGCATCAGGACGCACACCAAAAATTGGGAGATAAGCTGGGCCATAAAAATTGCCAGAGCCAAGATCTATTCGGAACAAAATCGAAAAGATAACTGACTTAAACGTACAAATTTCACCGGCTCCAATATTCACCACCGCGCCTATGCAGATTTTTTCTAAAATTAAATATTTGGGAGAAATCCTAGACAGTAAACTTTATGGAGGCCTCGCATTTTGGCAATGTATACAGACTTTTAGTAAGACGTTTTTTTGCGACGTGTAGCTCAATCCAATATTTATTATCGATTTTTTGGTTCGTATCGAAATTTTTTTACGGTTGCAGTGTCGCAGAATCCGAGTTTGTCGGTTTTTTTTATCGGAATCATAACGGTAAGGTAAATGCTAACGTTTTTGCTCATTTGTGTTGTTGATTTGAATGTAATTTTTTAATGTAAACAAATATGTAGAAAATTTAATTCATGTTTTAGCACTCAAATAATCGATTTCAAGCAAAAACATAAAAATAAAGCAGACAATGGATTTTGGGTTATTGTGTTCAGACTCGAGACCCGATTAAAAAAATTTCAACACACATGTGTAGTCAAAGGAATAAATTTAAATCTAAAACAAATATTAAATATTTGTAAATTTCGAGTTGATTTCTGCGTAAAAATACTATGGTCAGCGTAGCCTGAGTTGGACTGTTAGGGATTATTTCTTTGAACATTTGCAAGAAATTTTAAGTTTACTGAAAATGTATTTAAATAAGTTGTTTTGTTTTGCCGATTTTAACTTTTAAGGTCTAAAAATTTTATATTTTATCCAGTAAGGACGTGTACCTTCACTACGAGATCGGTAATTGGTACAAACTTTCTTTTTTTTGTACAAACTACGCCGAATGAAAATAGACCTAATTTGCAAACAGCTTATTCAAATACCGGTTTTACTAATATGTTTAAAAAGTCTAAATCCGATAGAATTTCGCAACACCAAATGAAACAGGTATCGGTTTTCATTCAAGTCAAAAATCAATTCCGAGTCGAAGCGCAAATTAGTGAAGGCAGAGCTCATGTCTTTATTTAGTGCCAAAGGGTTGTACTCTTTAATTGTCTTTACGCTTTAATTGTCTTTACAATATTTAGTGGCATGAGGCTGAGTGTCAAATTAGAATACTGAGCCTGAGGTTATGTGTATGTTGTAGATTCTTATTAATGGCTCCATAGGGCTATGAGCGATGGTATCTGTGACAACCCTCCCTTCTCTCTTGGGGAATATGCCTCGATATTCCTCAAAGCCTTAGACTCCATGTGGTAAAATCGGTGAAGAGGTAAGAGCTTACGTTTCTTTGGTGACATAGAAGCTGCACTCAGCGCATCCGTCCATCTAGTTCGGCAATGTAAGTCTAGACTATATTACATGGGAGTACTTGGTAATGAGATTATTATTATTATTATTTATCTCAATAGTTTCCCTCCTCCCGCCCATCCACAGGGGCGCAGACCGCATGACGTGTGTAAATTTTATTAATGCTCATCCACGAAAGTGTAGAGATCTATGTAAAACTATTCACTACAGAACCGAATTCATCGGCTAAGGTTTATGTCTTTATGTTAGCAGAGAGGATAGCATCGTTTTGCTAAATAATGCTGTAATCTTATATAGCAAATGACAGTTAAAATTCTGGCATAAAGAACAGAGTTGCTCATATAATTCAAAATTAGTTTTATTTACTTCAGGAAGAAGTAGCCACTCCAAAACCTAGTCGGCTCTTCATTAGTCTGGTGGAGATAGCGAAGGGGAAACTCGCGGATGTTAAAACTTTATGCTTCCTTATATTTGGCGTCAGATGGTATGACTTGGGGGCTCGGCCTAGTTAGATATGCATTTGTATGTATGTACCACAAACTTGCTTCAAAGCTATCCGATTAGAGAACTTTTCCTAAGCTTTCGTCACTTAAAAAAAAACAACGGAGATGTTTCCTTTAAGAACTAAGACATCGATTTCTGAGCGTTTTCCAATAATTTCATTAAAACTTTTTGGTTTATTGGGTATACCAAACAGTCTGCAAGCATTTGTGTCCAGTTTCACATTATTAAAGTAAAATAATAGACAACAGCCACATGTCCAAATGGAAAACACAAAACTGAAATAAAAAAATAAAATGATTTAATTTAGAAAAGTTTTCATTCTTTGCTGCAGACAATTTGGAAAGTAATAATTTTTATCTGGCGAACGGAACTCAAAGATGCCCACAATAACATAAAAAAAGAACGAAACTAAAAACCAACAACAACAACAACAGTATAATATCAGCCGTCAACCGACCACCAGCTACCTACCCCGCTATTCCTTAGCATCTTTTTAAATGCTGCTCCCGATGGCTAAGCGCCGAGGAAGGAAGCAGCAAAAGTTGCAGCAGCAGGAGCGACAGCAGCAAACTAAAAGCGGCGTTAACTTTTTCTTAACTGTTTCCGCTGTTTCCGGTGCAAAAGTTGTGTTTCATTTCGTTTTCATTTGCGTATTTTTTGTTTTATTTTTTTTTTGTTTCTCTACATCCGTTGTTTGCAATGCCTTTTGTTAGTTGGTGAAATTGTTGGCCAAGAAAGAGTTAAATTTGAGTTTTTAACACACATCCATAAATGTGTTACACATGTATGTATATGTTTGTATGTAGCTATGTGTGGCTGTGCGTTAACAACACCTTCCTATTTTAACCTAGTCCACATTTCCATTTTACTCTTAGCAAACAACTTTTTAACTTGAAGAGGATTTAGTCGGGCCAGCACGAAAGCTCTGGAGTGTTTGTTTGCACGTTGCAATATTAATAAAGTTAAAATTTTCAACGTAGGATTGCTAAATGTTCCGTAGAATTTTTCTGTAAATATTTACTGCAGTTACGTAATTACTTTTGCAACGCTTTGCCCAATTGAGGAACTTAAGCCGGTATGCGGGCAGCGGAAGTGGACATTCCTTAAACTTACCAACTAAGAGCTTTAACTTTAAAGAGTATACAAATTTTGGGAGTGGCATAATAACAACTTATACATACATATTTTCTTGCGCTTGTTTTAAGATGTAAGTATAGGGAAGTGTAATAGTAAAATATCTTTTACAACTATTTCGCCATAAAAGTTGACCGTATATTTGAGAATTTCCCTGTACTGCTCTTTTAAATATGGGTTAACTATCATGTGAAAATTTCAATAAGATAAGTTTCAGACTTCGTCTTGAATATATGTACATACGTAAGTATCTATGTATGTATTTATGTATATGGATGTCGAGGCGTACCTAGAGATTATGATGAACTTTTTGAAACCATAAGATTAGCTTGGTGGGTATGTCATACTGGATGAAATCCATAATTTAATTTCACCTATGCCTAAAAAATGCGCCGCAGGTATTCTAACTATAACCACTGGATGGTATGCTTTATCTTTGTCTAGTTTATTTATTCAAGCAATGTGTTATTTTATTAAAAACTGGTTTCACCTCACGTTTTTATACAAATATTAAACAAAATTAAAGCATGTGGTTGCCTTAGGCAAGTGACGCACTTGGAAAATGAAGATATTTTCCTTTGTGACAAACTGAACGGACCCCATTAGTTCAGTCGGCGAGACATCACGAGCCGATTTTGAAATTTCGGCTAATTTCGTTGCCCCAGGGGTAGTTAAGAAGTGCAAGCTCCAGTTACTTTACAAGTGTGGGCCTTCTCTGTTGAGTTCCACCAGACAAGGGTTCCGTACAATAAGATAGGCTTAACTATGATTTCATAGATCCAATGAATTACTTTGGGCGATAGACCCGACCTCCTACCAATAGCTCTCCTACAGCAGTACAAGGCAACCTTGAGCCAGATCAAAACGGGTATCTAGAAATTCTCCCTTAACCATATATGTATACTAGGTTGGTCCGAAAATGTATGTGAAAAAACGAAGTTTTAAAAAAAATCTTAACGCCATCAGTCAGACCTTCGCCCCTCAAGCCCGGCCTATCGCTATCTATTCTGACCTCAAGACTGTTATTCTTCTTCTTCTTCTTAATTGGCGCGGTAACCGCCTAAGCGATTTTGGCCGAGTCCAAAACAGCACGCCAGTCATTTCTCTTCTGTGCTAACTGACGCCAATTGAAAATGCCAAGTGAAGCCAAGTCCTTCTCCACCTGGTCTTTCCAACGCAGAGGACGCCTTCCTCTTCCTCTGTTACCAGCATCGCGGCCCGTGTTGAATATTTTCAGAGCAGGAGCGTTTCTGTCCATCCGAACGACATGGCCAAGCCAGCGGAGCCGCTGAATTTTAATTCGCTGCACTATGTCTATAGAATGCAGAAGAATTCTCCTTGACTGTTGTATAGATCCCTGCGGTATTCCTGGTAACTGCGTAGACGGTGAGTGGGCAAGAAGTGATACGGAATTAACCGAAGTCCATTTTTCGCAAAATGCGAACAGAGTAAAGGCCGAACTCATCGAGGCGGTAAATACCAGGTAGGCTGTGGAAACCATCTGCCATATTGCCGGACAAATTTGACCAAAAGTTTATTTAAATCGATCCTTAGCTCTCATTCGGCTAGACAGCTCTTCGCTCAGATTAGTAGTCGGGGTAATCACCGGACACTGCCTGATAGACACGCTCGGAAAAAGGCTGGAATACCCAACCAACGATTTCTGCCACAGCTGCAGAAGCGAGGAGGAGGTGGAGAGCATCAAACATTATCTTTGCTACTGTTCCGCCCTATCCAAAATGAGCAACCACTTCTTCAACAAGTACTTTTTAGATTGCTTACACTGTGCGAAACTGATGTTCAACCTTTAGTGGGAAATATCAAATACTCGCTATTTATCTTTTTAAACAAAAAACTCTATTGTCCACCACAAAGCCAATATTATGCAAATTAGAAAAATAACAATGATTGCATAAATTAATATTCACGCAGATGGCATTATTTTTGCTACCAATTATTTGTACCAAGAATGAATTTTGTTACTAAGCAAATACCAATTAAATTTATACGCCAATTAACAATGAATCATTCAACAAATAATATGAAAATACATACGTGCATGTAAATATATATGTGCACATACATATGTACGTTCGTTTAAAACGATAAAGTGAGAAAATCTTTGCTTATTTAAATATACAAGCATACCTTCATACATTTGTACTCATTTATACATAAATGTATTTATGTACATATATAAAACATATGTTCGCATGTGTACATTTGTATGTAGAAAAGTATGCTAGACACGGAGGCTGTGTGCCAATCCCCACAGTGACATTTATCTAATTTATTTGCCTGGCGGGACGCAAATTTGTTAAAATTGAACTTAACTTTCCATTTCATCACCTCCCGCCCAGTAACTTTAAAAGCTATGCTATGCAGAAAGAATAGCACAAATTTTATTCGTGGCATTAGCATCATTGTGTGCTCATTAAATGAAATGGAAATCCTTTTGTCAAAATACTAATATTAGCAATTTCATGGCTAGCACGAAAGTAAAACAGGAAACAGATCATTTATCACTATGACTGTTACGTACAAACATACATATGTACATATGAGATGGGAGGGTTTGAGGTGATGAATTTTTCTTCATAGTTTCAGCTGCAAATAATTTTCAAGACTTACATTCATACATATTTATGAATACTTACAAAAAAGTTATTATATATATGTACATATATACTAAGTAGTATGCACATTTAAATTTAAATCATGACTTTCAATATTTGTTCATTATGTGAAGAACTTTGCTTTGCTTGCCTTTATTTTAGTGAATTTGCTTTTTGTTTTATGGTCTGTCAGTTTGCATCTGTCTTCTGTCTCTTCCTATTTGCTACCCACTGGGAAAATAGGTAAGCACCTTACGAGGTAAGCCATAATTTCTTTCAGTTTTTAGTACCAAAATTGTCATCATGACCAGCGTAATCTACTAGTAAAGCACAAAATGAACACCTCCGGCGACACATTACGTTGTCAGTTGCAAAATAACGTGCAGCCGAAGTAATTTCCAAGCACCGAACTACTCCGAGCGACTGCTCTGCATTACACGTAACTTACTTTGTAAAGCGTCTCAGAAGTATGTTTGATAGCAAATGTACATTTTAAATTCCTACTTACATAAGGCGGCCATGCCTTTGTAAAAGTAAGGGACGTTCGGCAGGGAAATGGTAATGACTGCCAGGTGAAGAGTAAGTTGCTAATAAGGTATTATTACGTGCTCCTAATTCCCACTGGGTATTTGTATGAAAGTTTGTTTGTATGTTTGTACGTATGAAGGTGGTATCGCTTAGATCTAAAATGAATGTAGGAGCACAGAAGCATTCAAAGCCTAAAGGAAATCCTTACACTCGTTTCTTGATTGTGTCGCAGCCGTGGAAGGACATTATGCATGACAAGATCAAAATGCAAAGAGTTGCAAGAGTTTTTTTCCGGGGTGGAGTTGACTTAAAACCTACAGATTATGTACAAGGTCACACGTGTAAATAGGTACGTGCATTAATAATTAATATCCAATTTATTTGTTTTCATAAATTTTTGATATGTAATTCCTCTTATAAAAAAATGTTTAGGTTAAATAAAAACTTAATTCTAGCTAGCCTTTGGATGCAAAGATCGATTGACTTTCATAATACCTTTCATTCTGCAAAGCAAGAGATTTCTGCTTTGCTCTTCCCGATTCCCAATTTGGGGGAAGCATCATGCTGTCTTAATGAAGCACTCACAAATTAAGCCGTCTAGACACTGAAGAAATGGTATAAGATCAAAACAAACCAGTATTAGCATTTTAGTTATTTTACGGCTAGATTTAGCTATTATTCGCGTTTAGCCCTTTTTTTTAAATCGAGTTAAATATTTTAGCTATGATTTGGTTTAGCTATTAGCGACGCACTGTGGTACGTTTCCATATAAGCTGCGGCCAAAAGTAGTAGTAACTGTACTCAAAATTCATTGAAATTTAGAATATGTTCTATTCTGCATTTAGTAATGACGAAACGTGATAGAGGTCGCCGCACTGTTACACCTAGAGCTTTTATAGGCGAAAACGATAAGTGTTATGCGATTTTGATAAAATTCGAAGTATATGCATAAGTAAGCATAAATTACAAATATCGTCAAAATAAGTTCAAGTTTTACTTAACTACTGTGCCAAAAAATTCATTTTTTAAGGTTTGGTGAACCCAGCTTCTTTGCTCAGAGATTCACTGATTTGGAAGATAGTGAAAAATTAATAGCTCCCCGTTCAATACTTTTTTGAACTCAAATATTAAATGTTATGAATATTGAGGCACTTTAGCAGACACCTTTATTTTACATGGGTCATTCGCAAACAAAGTGTACATGGCAGCAATTTTTATATATATATTTTTCTAAGATTGATAAATTTATCCTTTGAAATCGTTTACTGACGTGAAAATTTGTGCAGAACACAAAACTGCTTTCAGGCTCTTCAAAAAAAAAAAAAAAAAAAATGTTTCTTCTTATTTTTGTAAAATACTTCTTAGAAGGCAGGCTTTTTGTCTAATATTTCTTCGGCAACAACGTCCTATATATGTATACTATTTGAACACTCTTGGAGAAATTAGCTATTTAAATAAAAAATTCATTTGCAACTAAAAGTGAATCTCTGGAAATATTGAAAATTTGTTAGGTTTTCTTCCACGAGACTTAATTAACGAAAAGGAAATCATTGGAACTCTTTAGGCATTGGTGATTATTTTAGTTTTAGTGTTTTTTTTTTTAGAAAAAACTGGGTGAAATTCGGAAAATATTTAGCCGCACTCACCATGGTGCAATGATAAATTTACTTAAAAATACAAAACAACTGCTTTTATTAAGTCATTCGATCAACAACTTCTTGCGCTTCTCAACTGGAATGCACTTAAGCAAGCAAAGCAACTAATGGTAAATCACGGTAAAATTAAAAAAAGGACAAATAGTTTTATTTATATGGAGTAAATAGGGCTCATTCCATGGTGACGGATGTGACATTTCAACTCACATTTTAAGGCTTAACTCTTAAACTCTAATATAAATTCTTTAAAACGAGTATTTTCTCATAGGTTTCCAAGGTATATACAATGTCTTTAAAAAAATTCAAAAACAATTTAATTAAAACGAGTTATATGAATTTTAGTCACTGGTACGGGTGTGACGAGTACGCAAACCAAATTAGCTACTCTTACTTGTATCAGGGTTTTTCTGCTAATTATGTCTTCTGCTTATACATACATTGTATAGTTAAATAAAGATTTTCAATATTTACGCCAAAGCTGTTTACCGCTATTAGAAATTATCTATATATAATAAAAAGGAAAGTCGGGATTCTTTGTACGCGCTAATCTCGAAAACTACTGATCGAATTTTGACGGGATTTTCTCTAGTATACTCTGTATCGATAGGAGAGTGACCTTTTTTATTTAAAATTTTAATAACCGTTCGTTGGATTACAAAAAACGAGGTGTCAAATGCAAGGCATTGGCCTCTAGATAAGCATTCGTGTTTTACTTTTTGGAGCACATGTGCAATAAAGTATTATTTACCTGAGTAGGGTTGCCATCTATTAAAAAGTTAAAAGATTTTCGCCGTTCGTTGGATTACAAAAGGAGATACCAAATGAAAGGGCATGATCTTCGCATGTAAAAAAGCGTTAATTTTTTCAATAGGGTTACCACCTATTTAAAATTACTATCTTCTATACATAATATAAAGCAAAGTCGAAATATTTTGATAACGCTAATCTCAAAACTACTGAACAGAATAGACGAAATTTTTTAAGTATAATCTGTACCGATAGGAATATTATCTTTAGTACTTTAAATACCTATACGCTTGCCACCTGTCTAAAAAATTATAAGATCCACACTGTTCTCAAAATGGCTCGGTTTCACCGTTTATTGGACTAAAAACTGAGGTACCAAGTGAAGGGATATGCATGTGCAATAAGTTTTTATGTATTGCTTGAGTGGGGTTGCTACCTATTTAAAAGTTATGTATGTATGTATGTATTTGTAATACGCGAGGCCATTTTTCGCTAATGACATTAGATTTGCACAGTTCATTAAAATTTAAATAATGAGGTGTCAAATGAATAGGCTTGGCCTTCAGATTTGTAGTAAGGTTTCATTTTTCGAAGAGGGTTGCAACCTGTGCGAAAAATAAAAAAATATGGGCTGTGCGTTAGATTACAAGAAATGAGGTGTCAAATGCTTGGCCTTCCGATGCGCAAATATATATTATTTTTTTAGTAGGGTTGCAACCTGTAAGATGGCAATAACACCTTATTCAATATCTACACATTCAGCGAATGGCAAAGCCTCGCGCATTCGAGGCCGGCTAGTAGATTATATGCCCCAAATTCAACTATGACGGGTGTGACTTGACTTTGTGACGAGTGTGGCAAGTTGAGCATGAAACATAAACACACATTATTAGACAACTAAACTAACTTTATTTTTAAAAAAATTGGATTTTACGAACACATAAAAGTTTCTGCCACCTAAAGACGGGATAATCCTTCATTGGACTGTTTATCTCCATTGTCTGTCTGAGTAATTATAAAGTACATACCTTATGTTTAAATAGTATGAGGCTGTTACCTCTCAAACCGAGGCTGTTACCTGTCAAACCGTATTAGATACTGTTTTTGCCCTGCCAATTGAAGTAATGGTTTATTTTTATACATGACAGCATAGCTTAAGTGTTCCTATCGCTCGAGCAACATATCTTTATGATTAGATTAATCATCGCTGATCACAAACAGATATATGACACATTAGCAGATAAGTAACGGTAGCAGTCCCTGTTCGAATTTATTGAAATTTGTCAAACTTTAAATTGAGACGGGCGTGACCAACATAATCGGTTCTTTTTTCGAAAGAAAAAGCATATAAAACTTAAAAATAATTCGCACATATTCGCCTGTGTCATAGCGTTACTTTCGTCAGCTTCGTTAAATTGATCGAACGGTTACCGAGATATGCATATCTGGTCATAAGTGGGCGGTGCTATGCCCATTTTCCAAAATTTTATCATAAACGTGTTTCTTGCTAAATTCTTTAGCAATAATTTGCAAACATCAATTTTGAATAAATTAGCTTCTATATTTACTGATTTATCAAAGATTTTGTAAATTTTGTAAATTACCGTTATATGGGATGTGGGCGTGGTTATTGTCCGATTTTAAAGATTCTCAGCCGTTTGGTATGTTGTATCAAGGCTAACAACTGTGCCAAGTGTGGGAGGAATTCGTGTAGCTTCGCCCATTTTTCAAAAATTTATACTATTCTTATTTTACGTCCAAAAATCATTGTAAATATCAGTTTTCAGGGAATAAGCTTCAGTAGTTACTAAAATATCGCAGTTTTCGAATTTCTGAAAATTTCCGTTATATGGGAAGTGGGCGTGGTTACGGTCGCCCATTTTCAATACCAACCTACCTTGGGTAAAGGTAAATCTACGTACCGAATTTCGTTGAGATATCTCAGTTTTTGCTTGAGTTATCGTGTACACGGGAGGACGGACGGACGGACAGGTAGATATGGCTTAATCGACTTCTCTTTTTAATCTGATCATTTAAATATACATTTGTCTATATCTATCTCTTTTCGTTTTGACAGATAGTTACAAACAACCGTTATGTAAACAAAGTTATAATACCCTTGCGCACATGCGCGCTCGGGTATAAAAATTGTACATGTTAATTAAATGGAAAATTTCAAATGTCCACCGGCTCCTTTTAAAATAGGAATAAAAACTGTTCCAAACGGGAGAATTTTCTTCTCAGTAAATAGCTCGTTTTAAGGCGATAAATTCCTTAGGTTAGTTTAGTTGGCTCAGCCTAATCTACATACGAATACTATACGAATATCTTCTATCCACACGAACTATGTTTTTTCATATACCGACTTATTCCTCAAAATATTCCATATCCGCAAACATTTTTCTTCTTTTTTATGTTGTTATCATCCTTTTGAGTAGAGACATATTGCCTTCACATCTGCTTAATTAGTAGCAAAAGGAAATAACAAATTTGCGGCAATTCTTATAAATCTTCGTTTAATTTTGTTTGTCGAGTATAATTTATGTAAGTTTTCTAGAATGTACAAGCATACATACAAATGTATGGATACATCCATCTATACTCATATACAAAATCATAAATACAAGCGTTCGTATAGTTGCAAGTCCTAAATTATTTGTTCATTTACGCATGTGTTAAAGCAAATTTATGACCATGCCAATTGGTCCTTTTCCCAGGCCGCTACACAATTACCCAAACATAGCACTTAAATATACATACATACATACATATATATATATATATATGTATACGCATATACCTATGCACATACAAATATGTATAGAAAGTATATAGGTAAAGAAATATTAAGGTCATGCAAATGCCTACTGTCAACACTTAAAGCTGTTCATAAGAAAGTGTTGATTGTTGGTCTGTTTAATTTTGCCCAGCTGCCAAAGGTTATGCACTTGTTTTTGTTATAGCTTTTGTTATTATTATTTTGTTGAGAGCCCATTAATATAATGTACATTCCTATTTGAATTTTCATTATAGCAGTACTATATGTACACTAAATTGTTATACAATAACGTATCCATATACACATACACACAAACACTTCTACAGTAGTATATTAGTGAGAACAACAAATACTCGTAGAAAACTTTTAGTCAAATAAGTCGTCGCCTCATTTCCACCTAGACAGAAATACAGGGTGGTATAACTATATAAATGGGAATGTTTTAAAACGCTGTATTTTAAGTATACTCTAGTTCAATGGAATTCAGACATTGCAGACCCCTCGTCATTGGATCTAGATGCTAAAGATATTGGCTATAAGTCCCCTGCAGGGAAACCGCGGACTAGTAAATCAAAATTCTAGTTCCGTACTAGGCATTCATCGCCAAAAAGGAGCTAATCCGATAGGAACTAGATCCCCACCAGTCCAAAATCGTCGAAAAGTGGTACTTTTAAAAAACTAATTTTTTTCAGTTTTTTTCACTAGAAATCTATATCTAAAGTGACGAATTTAGAAATGGTTCAGAACTATAGAAAAAGGGATGCAAAACGAACTAGATCCTATTTGTCGCATTTAGAACTATTTCGGAACTATCGAATAAGGGATGCAGCGGGGGGCTTGTTTACTTTACATAGATATGTGTTCGGCGGCTTTTTTGTTCAAATACGCTTCTAATCTGTGCTTCGCAGATGCTATTTCATAGTTTGGTAATACAAAACAAAGCTTTGTGTTAACATATTAACATCTTGAGACCGTCTGGAATCTAACAAATAACAGCGAGCACCTCTGCAAACTCAGCTACAGCTAAAGGTATGTAAACGTACATTTCTTACAATCATTAAAACAATTTTAATTTCAAATTGAAAACACATTTCTTCCAAAATAACTTAAAATCGCACCCACGGAAGAACCAAAAAGATTGAAAAATCATGATACTTTTTCTTTCGTCTGTCGTTTTCAGAACTGGTTCGGAACTATAGAATTTAGCACTCGTTCAGAACTATCGAAAAAGGGATGCAGCGGGGGGCAATTGACACTTCCTAGGACATCGCCATGTTAAATTCGCCAGTTGCTTGCATGCAAAAGAGATTTATCCCGAACCAGTACTGGGTCTAAATGTACTAGAAGCGCACCAGTTCAGAACTAGAGATTTTCCCCACAGGGTCACTTTCGTGAGCCTAACGCATTACCTTTGAACTTTTCTGGAGATCCTGCCCGGGTTCTCACGTCTACATAAAGGGAGACGTTTTTTCCCATGTTTTGGTCAAATGTGAAGGATAATCTTTTAGTCAAACTACATTAGTGCCTTTGGCTCGCACGCGACTCTGCAATAAGGGTCACTTAAAAACTCAGCAGTACTATCTTCGATATCAAGAAATTCGGCAATTAAAATGAATGAAACTTTCCATATGCTGTTCACAAGAAGGTGAGAACGATGTCGCGTGGAATAGTTCTCTCGAAAATACTCAAAACGTTCATATATTCGTTCGTCATCGTCCATGTTTCTGCGCCGCATAAAAGTACGCGTATATCGAGATATTTGTAGTGTGATTTTTATTCGCCAAAATTGGGCTCTGTCAATGGAAGCACTAGCTGACAATAGGCTATTATTTCTAAAACTACTCTTTGTTTTGTTTTCATTCACCGTTTGACCAATCTATTTTGCCTTCTTCTTTAAGCCAGGGATTCACCGGCTGTAGCTGAGTGGTTAGAGGTACGTTCTACCACTCCGAAGGACTCTAGTCAAAGCGACATCGCTAAAAGTTTTCCCCTAACGGCATGCCGCGGCAATAGAAAACCACTGAGTGTATTTCCCCCAAGAAAATCCATTTGCCGTTCAGAGGTGGCTTGAAACTGCCGGTAAATCCATTTGTGTAACAACATCAAGACGCACACCAAAAATTGGAGGAGAAGCTCGGCCAAACAATAAGCATAAATGCAACTGCGAAGTTATTATTATTATTATAGAATAATAAAAAAAATATACCCGAGCGCATCTATAGTAGCTTTCCAGATAGCGCACCTGCCATTCCCGACGATCCAAGAGAGTGACTAGCCTCATGGTTGTTAACAGTCTTTGAAAATTTCACCAATGAACTGTAATGTCTGGGGTCTATAGAGGTATGTACATATATTATAAGGGCTAAGCTCTTTGATTTTTCACTCTTTGGGAATAACTTTTTGCTAAAGCTGACACTGTACGATCGATATAGGGAGGTAAAACAACGGTGCTATACATATAGTAAGAATAACAAGTAAGAAAGTCTAAGTTCGGGCGGAGCCGAACATTAAATACCCGGCGCAAGTATTAAAGATATGTTTTTTCACCTTTCCGAAACCTTCCGCTAGATGGTAAGCCGGGGTGTATCAATTTTGAGTAAATTAGCGTCCTTCAATTTCGAAATATTGAAGTTTCAAGCATTTCTGAAATTTACCGTTATATGAGAAGCGGCCGTTATTTTAGTCCGATTTCAATAATTTTCAACGTTTTGCTTTTATGTGGCAAGCACAATAACCATACCGAGTTTGGTACAAATTGGTAGAACGGTTACCGATATACATATAAGTGATCAAAAGTGGGCGGTACCACGCCCATTTTCCAAAATTTTACCATAAACGTATTTCTTGGTAAAGAATTGTTGCAAGCATCAATTTTGAATAAATTAGCTTCAATATTTACTGATTTATCGAAGATTTTGTATTTCTCTAAATTACCGTTATATAAGATGTGGGCGTGGTTATTGTCCGATTTTAAAAAGTTTCGGCGACTTTTTATGCTATACCAAGGCCAACAACTGTGCCAAGTTTGGAAGAAATTGGTGCAGCGGTTACCAAGATATACACATGTACCCATAAGTGAGCGTGGCTACACCCATTTTCCAAAAATTTATAATATTCTTATTTTCCGTCTAAAAATTATTGTAAATATCAATTTTGAGTGAATAATCTCCAGTAGTTACTAAAATATCGCAGTTTTCGTATTTCTGAAAATTACCGTTATATGGGATGTGGCGTGGTTATTGTCCGATTTTTTAAATTTTCGGCCATTTAGTATGCTGTACCAAGGCCAACAACTGTGCCAAGTTTGGAAGAAATTGGTGCAGCGGTTACCAAGATATACACATGTAACCATAAGTGGACGTGGCTACGCCCATTTTCCAAAAATTTATAATTTTCTTATTTTTCGTCTAAAAATTATTGTAAATATCAATTTTGAGTGAATTATCTTCAGTAGTTCCTAAAATATCGCAAATTTCGTATTTCTGGAAATTACCGTTATATGGGAAGTGGGCGTGGTTAAAGTCCGATTTCGACCATTTTCAATACCAACCTACCTTGGATTAAGGGAAACCTACATACCAAATTTCGTTGAGATATCTCAATTTTTGCTCGAGTTATCGTGTACACGGACGGACAGACGGACAGACGGACGGACAGACAGACATGGCTTAATCGATTTCTTTTTTCATCCTGATCATTTATGTATACATTTGTCTATATCTATCTCGATTCGTTTTGGCTGTTACAAACAACCGTTATGTGAACAAAATTAATATACCCTTGTGCACAAGTGCAATCTGTCATGGCTCACCCTGTGCTTGCGAAAATTGTTTTTATGCTCACAAACTATTTACGCATATTTACAGCATAGCCGTATTTCACCTTTTGCAGCTTTTAAAATGTGCGTTAAAGCTATTTTTCATACTAAATCAAAATTTTCGTTTTAATGACCTGCACAATTGATTTATGTAAATGGCTTAGTTCATTGCTCCATAAAATAGTTAATTAAAAAGATAGAGAAGAAGTAATCAATTTCTTATAAATTTTTGGACATTATTATGTGGCGTTAAATTACTAGGAAAAATCAATACAGTGTTTGGATGAACTAGTAGAAAGGGAGTGTAAGTAAGTGGCAAGAGTCACGTTTAAATAAAAATTGTTTTCTAATTTTGAATATTTATACTTAATATTGGGTCGTAGAAGACCAATCTGTAAATCATTTTTTTTTTTATCAACAGCCCGATTCGAACTTTCGCTATAGCCAAAAAATGCTAAATGAATTAAGGTCATTTTTGGCAGATTTTAATGGTGAACAAAATGGACCGGATAAAGTGAGTGAACTGTTTTTGACAGCTCATACAGCCAGTGGCGGATCCAGAGTGAAATTTTGGGGGCGAACTTTCATAAAGGTGCACCTTATTTAATGGTTGTGTGAATAAGTAAACACAAACTTGATTTTTGATACATATAGATATGTGCACTGGTGATCAAAAGTGATGCATGGTGATTTTTGTTAAATAGTTCCAAGATTTTTCAAATAAACTTTTTTTCTTTATACAGAACTTGAAAAACTCACCAAATTTTCACAAGTTTGAAATTTTTAATCTGAATTTTTAGAAAAATTTTGTGTATGCAGTTACATGGCTTATGAAATTCTAGTAAAACAGGTGAAAGTTTTAAGCGGCTAAAAATGTTGATGGAAATTTGTATAAAGTTTGAAAGTATGTCGAGTTAAAGCTTGAACCACATTTTTATAAATAAATAACAAAAACAGTTTTAATCTGAAAAATATTCCAAATATTTAACAAAAATCACCACGCACCCAGTTTTGATCGCCAGTGTAGGTACATATTGCTTATTTACTTCAATAGTGTCATAATCAAAAAAAACAAATTTTTATTTAGTTGAGTGTGCAGAAAATACCTCTTCTTCAAACAAAGAACAAAATAACAAAAAATGCATTGATTTGTACTATGGGAGTATGTCAATTCAAAACTTTAAAGCAGTTTTACTCGAGTTTTGCTTTTTTGAGTTATGACCAGGGAATGGCTTTTATGGAAATTGCCTTTTTTTCCAGTCAAAGATTCAAAGTAAACATTTTTCCTATAATAAAACTAGTTCAAAGTTTTTCTCTTTTTACTTGTAAAATAAACATTTCTAAAATAAGTATATATTTTGATTATTTTTCGGGTTTTGTCTTTTATTAGTGCCTTCTTTTGGCTTTTTTGTGATGTCTAGTGCTTTTCCTGCCTATTTCGCTATTTTACAAGCTTTTATTTAACTTAACTTGTATGTATCTATGTATGTATGTATGTCCTGGAAATACTAACTTACTTTTACTTTTTTTATTACTTTACTTTTTACTGAGAAGCAAATTCTCCCGTTTGAAACGGTTTTTATTCCTATTTTAAAAAGAGCCGGTGGACATTTGAAATTTTCCCTTTAATTAACATGTACAATTTTTATACCCTTGCGCACAAGTGCAAGATATTATAACTTTGTTCACACAACGGTTGTTTGTAAACGGTTGATAAACGAATCGAAATAGATATAGACAAATGTATACATAAATGATCAGAATGAAAAGAGAAATCGATTAAGCGGGACTGTCTGTCTGTCTTTCCGTTCGTCCGTCCATTCACCTGTGCACACGATAACTTGAGTAAAAATTGAGATATCTTAACGAAACACGCACTTCTTACGGGCGTAGGACGGAGGGTATTGAAAATGGGCAAAATCGGACAATAACCACGCCCACCCCCCATATAACGGTAGTTTTCAGAAATATGGAAATTGCGATATTTCAGTAACTACTGAAGTTTATTCACTCAAAATTGATATTTACAATCATTTTTAAACAGTAAATAGGAATATTAAATTTTTTTGCGAAGTGGGCGTGGCTACGCCCACTTATGATTTTATGTGTATAACTTGGTAAACGCTCCATCAATTTCTCCCAAAACTTGGCACAGTTGTTGGCCCTGAAATACAAAATCTCCGATAAATCAGTAAATACTAAAAATACCCCCTTATTCTAGAACCCGAATTTTTGTAATTCGTAATTCGTAGCCACGCTACGAAAAACGAAAAATCCAGGTTCTGCAACCCTTGCGGAAACATGTGCAGCATTGCCAGCTATCAGTTGTTTTTCGAAGATAGCTGAATAAAGGAAAGCAAAGTGGAAACGAATTAAAAAACACTCATCATGTGCTTGTTTATTGTAAAATTGGTTAATTTTACATATTTTGAGGAAATTTATGGATTCTGATGTACATATTTGCAATTATAGCAGCAGAGCAGGCGGACGTGCAATGGACTCACAAAGGTATGCGGGCTGTCGGGCATAGTAACCATGGGCGCATATATGTCAGCTTCTGGTTGAATTGTTGAACCACAAGCGAGAACTCCTCCTATGCCTGAAGCTCTGGTTCTCAATCCAGTTAATGCAATAACAGCTTCTTCCAAGCCATTGAAGCACATATTTAGTAGGCTACGCCACATATTTAGTAGGCTACGCTGATGACATTGCCGCAGTGATCACCGCAAGAGACACCGAAGACGCCCGTCGCAAATTAAACCAGACTATGATAAGAACACAGGCATGGCTCGACTCACACGGTCTTAAACTTGCAGCAGAGAAAACCGAGGTAATACTCCTAACCAAGAAGCGTATTCCCTTAGAAGTGAGCATGAAACTGACCGGCATTACATTAAAGACGCAAAGAGTAATAAAGTACTTAGGCGTAAGGCTAGACCCCAGGCTAACGTATTGGGCACAAATGCAGCATACAGCCGCAAAAGCAGCAAAGGTAACGGCTTACCTAAGCAGATTAATGGCCAATATTGGGGGACCGACCCAAAGTAAAAGAAAACTTCTAATGTCCACAACCTTGAATATTTTTCTATACGGAGCGGAGATCTGGGCTGACACCCTACAGAAAAAAAACCGTTGCAAGACACTTTCTAGAGCTCATCGCACAGCAGCTTTAAGAGTAGCCTCTGCGTACCGTACAGTGTCCGGCGAGGCAATACTAGTTATAAGCGGAACGGTTCCCATTGACCTGCTAGCAGCCGAACGCAAGAAAATGTGGGAGTTTAAGGCGCAAACGAATCCAAGTGCCAACGAAAGGGAAAGAATAAGAGACGGGACACTAAGACTATGGCAAGACAAGAATGATAGAATACAAGATTGCGCCGATCAGAGAGGATTTTTGTGAATAACTTTTGTGTGACGTCACACTGGTGCAATTGCGAGAGAGAAATGCCAAAACGTGAGCAAGAATGGAAGAAGAAGAAAAAATGTTGCAAGGACAATGTAAACAAGTTGCACCAGTGTGACGTCATGCAAACAACGATTCTGTCAAATTCGTTAAGAGAGGAATAGCGGTCCGAGATCGGCGCAACCTTTGTATTCTCTCAATCGTGATGGAAAGATAGGTTTCAAAACGAAAGCCGCGGCAGATGGACGGCTAGGCTAATAAAAGACGTAAAACTGTGGACCCAAAGAGAACATGGCGAAATAAACTATTACGTTACACAAATGCTGTCTGGGCATGGTTACTTTCGCAAATACCTGTATAGAATGGGAAAAGCTGAAGAGCCGTCATGCATATACAGCGACGCAGAAGAAGACGATGCCGAGCACACTTTTTTCAGATGCAAAAGATGGGAAACCAAGCGCAATAATCTGCAAGACCTTGTAGGACCAATTAATCCAGATAACGTCATCCAAGCCATGCTACATAGCGAAACTAACTGGAAGAACATAGCTAAATATGCAGAATACTTACTTAGAGTCAAGAAGCGGGACCTGGACGCAGGTGCACCGAGGGAACTTTAGTTAATGAGAAATATGGAACGCCACCCTGAAGCAATGCGATTAGTGGTCCCAGGGTGGGCGACGGTTCCAATTCGGGGGGAGTGTTTTAGTCTCCGGACATACCATTGTTGTGACGACTGCTTTGATGATGCAATAGGCATTTTCGACCCCCTGCCCGCGAAAAAAAGCCATTGAAGACATGCACTTTGTTAGGTCCACCACCTGTTGCATTTGCTTCTGCCTTCGGCCGCGCTTAGGGATTATAACTCTTACTAAGTAGAATTCTCCGCATTTAAAAGGTATGCAACATTTCTAGTGCGTATCACTCCGGCTACGCCGTCCACAGTGTTTTTGCGCAGAACCCACGTCGAAATTTGCAAAAAGTGCATAGTGCAAACCGAGTTTATTAATAAGCTAGTGGTAGGAAATTTGAAACATTTATCCTAAAAAAAGTTTTTGGATTCGGGTTATGCGTTTGGACACATATCGACAGTTGGACAGTTGTCGATAAGGGACAACAAAGATTTTGTTTTGCTCGTTTATATTAAGCAGTGGATAAAAATATACGTATATGCGAAAGCCAAATTTATCTGTTCAAATGAACACCACCAATATTTCTTGTAAACACACATCGATGTACATCTTTTACTTCGCCTCCGACACAGAATTGTTTTCGTACAAAATTACGCAAAAAAGCTTACTCGTACGTTTTTAGGCATGCCATTGTTACGAATTTCGAAAGTTCGAAAATACGATTGGGATTGCAGCATACTATTTCTACGTTTCGTAGCAAAATCCGAATACGAAAGAGTTGCAGAATAGGGGTGATAATATAGCGGATTCATTATTAGGAAACGAATTTTTCATCATACAGGTAGCTCACTTTGCGAATTTGAACGAAATCGGTTAATAAATACGACTTTTATAAATAACTCTACTCCAGCGCAACCAGCGTGTTGTCTAGTAGGCTTTAATAGGACCATATATGCATATGGTATACCCCCCCCGAAAATTTGACTAGTTTCTGAGTTTAGTCCGAACAACGAAAACGGCTACAATTTTATGTATGTACATATGTACATACATATATGTTGCAAATGAAAAAAATCATCATGAAAGTAATAAACGTTTCGAATTTGCATTTACAAAATTGGTTCATAAATAGGGCTACCGCTGTGGTGTAGTGGTAAGCAGTGAGCGCTTCCACTCCGAAACGCCTGGGTTCAAGCCCTGGTCAAAGCAACATCGCAAAAAATATAGAAAAAAGGGTTTTTCTTAACAGCGGTCGTCCTCTACCATGAAAAATACTATCGCCGTTCGGAGTCGGCGTAAAACTGTAGGTCCCTCCGCTTTGTGTGGCAACATCAAGGCGCACGCCACAAATCGGAGGAGAAGCTCGGCCAAACACTAGCATATGTGTTAGCGCCAATCTATTATTATTATTATTATTATTCATAAATAGGGCTTTTATCAGGTCAGCAAGTACTGTTCATAATGCTTATACATTGAATTTGAACGAAATCGGTTCATAAATACTACATTTATAAATATCTCGACACCTGCGCTACCTAGAGGGTCTATTTTTGTAAATAACTCGACTCCCGCGCCACCTAGCGGGTCTATCATGGAGGTATCACACGTTTTGAATTTGAACGAAATCGGTTCATAAATACGAATTTTATAAATAACTCGACCCCAGCGCCGCCTAGCGAGTTTTCTGGTAGCCTATAATAGGACCATATATACGAGGTATAACCTCTGAAAATTTGACTGAAATCAATGCAATAGTTTTTGAGTTAACTCCGAACAACGAAAATGGCTATTATTTTATATATATAGAAGATAGATAAGCTTAAGGCAAATTTACATACACAAAGGCCGCCTTAACAAAGAAGATCAGCTTCCAATTCAAGCAGTAAAGGATTCTATTCGGGAGAGTTTCAATGATAAAATGGGATTACTTGTTGATATTCCAAAGGCTAGTAACGGTAACACAAATGATGGCAACACTTCTCGTCGATTCTTCAGTGATACAGGAGCAGCTGCTGAAATAACTTGAATCAATAAAAACTTATTGAGGGATTTCGATTGATATTGGAGGTTATATGATCGGGATTCGAAATAGATACTGAAAACTTTGGCGTTTATACCTTCCAGACTGGACAAGTTTACTTAAATTTGTATCCTTGGCAGCCAATGTCTCCTACTGTCCACAAAATATTATTACATTCACCGAGTGTGATAAAGCACGCTTTGCTGCCAATAGGGCAGCTATCAGAGGATGCATTGAAGGTCAGGAATAAGCATTACCGGCAATACAGAGAAAACTATTCCAGAAATATTTCACGGTCTGATTGCTTGGAAGACGTTATAAACAGGCTGCTCCTTACTTCAGACCTTTACCTCAGCAGCATACGACCATGGTACGAAATGCGAGCGAAGAAGTCAATTTCAGAAGATGCAATTATTTTCTTTATACCTCCAGCATCAGTGGAAGATGACACCGACAATAATGATTACTGTTAAATATCTTAATTTTTGTATTGTGATATTTGTATTTATAGGTAGGTATTTAGTGTATTGTGATATTAAACCCATCTATAAAAAAATTGATCTATTATTTAAGATTTTCAGGCCTCTGACGTGGCTTAACGGCTGCCGTCTAACTATGGGGTCCGTTACTTCTACTTGCGCTGGGCGAACACTAGTAAAATAATAAAAATAACAATATTGGTTTCCAGAAAAAAACCCGCACTAGAGGCCACAATCGAATCCTATGTAGAATGTAGAATTGCTCGGTGTTTTTGAAAAGCGAATACATTTTTTTTCTATGCATACATAAGTGTTCAAGATATTTGCAATTTACAGTTATTTACAGTTATGAAAAAAAGTTAACGAATTTCTCTACGAACCATGTATACATAACTTTTCTAAGTTTTTTTTTGTTTTTTGTTTTGAGGAAAAAATTAAAAAAAAAAATTCAAATTCTATAGGGGGAAAAAAATAACATTGGTGATCCAGTGGAATATATATAGTTTTACGCCGGCTCCGAACGGCGGTTATATTTTTATAAGGAGTTATTTTTTTGTCAAATTCGGTTGGGGGTTTATCGAGTCTTTCGTCATTAACTATGTAGATGTTGGAGCTCATCTCCTTCGCTTGTTTCTGTGCCGACAGAAAAACAGGCGGACGTGTTCTGATCATTTTGGTATGCTTTTTCATTGGTCTATTCCTTTTTCTTCAAAACATCGAACCAAAGTTATATTACCGTTTGATGTTAATGGAAGGTTTAAAAATGTTAAAATTTAGGCTGTATAAAAACGTTTTAAAGAAGATTTTGCGTCGGTCTGAAATCATTTTTAGTTGAAAAAATCTGATTACTACAAATACTTTAACCAGAATAAATTTCACAATATTTAAAACCACTTATTTGTTAACATTTTGTCCTTGAACTAAGTTATTTAAGTTTCAAAAATACAAAAATTCATACATATTCACATTTAGTATTTAAATTCCCAAATTTTAAACAACACCATACATCAGACTTATTTTTATTGTAAGACCATTTCTTTGAATAAGACTTTACTACACTTTTATAATCCTAATGTTTGTTTAATATTTTCAAAAAGATTTTGGTGATTTTATGCAAATTCTTGCTATTGCATTTGTATGTTCTTTTATTTTGTTTATTGTGTTTTAGTAAAAACGAGTATTTGCAGCAACAAATGTACCTATATATTTGCGGTTCAGCAAAGATTTTCGAAACAAAGTCTATAAGCCTATTTCAAGTTGATGCTTGCTGCAAAAATGCTAAGAGAATCCGAAAATGCAATATCAAAACTTACACCTAAACAATTCATGATATTTTGACCTGTATGTATTTGAGGATATGTACTCATATAGATATCGATAGCTTAATATAGAAAAGCCCTATCTAAGATTTGTTGTTTTTTTTTTGTCAAAGTATGTAGTTATAAAACTTTCTAAAATCCAAAGGACTTTAGTTGCAAATTTTATCAAAGTCCTGGATTTTAATAAACGCTGAAACTAATTGAATGACGTAGTGGTTGATTTTAAATTTTCTTTGACGGCTGGTTAGTAATCTACTTACTTTTGTACAAAGCGAAATATCGAAAGAAAAGGAGTTAGGGCCATTCTATACTAAAGCTCCGATAACCATACATGTGTGCTTTCATGCGACTGGCCCGATGTAAGTATACGCGCATGTGATTGGCATAAATTCATATGAGCATAAACAAAAGGCTTAAAAATTTGTATTGTTTTGTTGAGCGCACCGGTGCCGTCGTCGTCGTCATCGTGGAGGGCAGTAGTGGGCTAGAGCTGTCAAACTATCGATAGTGGGGCCACTCGATAGTTTGCGATAGTTTAGCTGCACTATCGATACTAACGCTACTATCGAAACTTTTTTATTACATATTTAGTATATTTTCTTTTATTTCTATTAGTGTACAGTAATAAATACCTAAAAAAATTAACAAAGAACACAATCCGTCCTATTATGGTTGTCGGGGTCGATGTCGATTTAATTTTTTCTTCAAAAATAGCCCTCGTAAGTCCACCTCTAGCTACGCTTACCAAAGAATTTCCGCTAGGAACACCTTTTCTCAAAAACACCTTTCCTCAAAAACACTGTGGAGTTGGACCCTAGGGCTATTTTTTGTTGCAAAAATGACATCGACTTCGACAACCATAATAGGGCCGAATATTATTTTCAAAAACTCAAAACAAATTTTTGTTATTTCATCAAGCAACTTAGTTTTAAACATGTTCAATTATGTATGTATACATATCATAAGAAATAAATTTTTGTTGTATAACATAAAATAATGAATATTTCAAACACAAAAATATTTGACCAATTTAAGACTGGATTTGTTTTATGAAGGGTTCAGTTCAATAATTATAACTATTTATTTGTCAATGTTATTGCGGCTTATTAACATTTTATTTTTAATATTTTTATTGAGCTTTGTACCACGATAACTATTAAACATTATACTGCATATTTTAAAAATTACAATAACCATTCGCTTTTGCCAAGATTTAGGGCTGCTTTCCAAAATAAATTGACATATTTTCACGCAAAACTTAAGAAAATATATTACTTCGTTCTCAAAATACTTACCCGTATAATAAATTTATTAGCCACAAAATTGCCATCGTTTGGAAAATGGCTCAAAACTAAGAGTGGTAAATTTTTCGATAGCATCGATAGTGTTAAAAACTATCGATAGTAGAGCGACACCCAAAACCATCGGTACTATCGATAGTACCATCGATAGTTTGAGAGCTGGGCTGCAAATGGACATGCGTACATGTCTCAAAAAAACACAACAGCCGCAAATAACAACAGGCAATAACAGCAAGAGCGGCATAACAATGGAAATGACAACAATAAAAACAAAGGCTAAGCAAACACAGGCGGACAGACATAGTTAAAGAAGTCACATAATTTATTGCACATCACAAAACAAGTCAACTGGGCATTTAAGCCCGTTGCCCACTGCTACATGAACGTACGTAGGTATATAAACTATACATACTTAGTAATATGTATATCTGTGTGTATGTAGGCTTGTAGCTTATAGTTTGAGTGTATTCATGCAGATATTGCACCTGCTTACAAACCCATTCATAATAAATTTGTTGGCAGCCAAACTTTGTTATGCTTAAAAACCAAAAGTCAAAAGCACAGTAAACCTCAAACAAAGCATAGTACAAAACTAGCATCCGGAAGACCCAAATGCAGTCTCGTCGTCCTTGTCCACGCCATTGCCGTGCTCGGTATGCACGCAAACACACACATATTTCCAATTTGCGAGTACATGACAGACTTTGGTCGCACGTGGACATTTACATATTTGTGTATATACCATGCAGCGGAAAGTACTAGTACAGAACTAATGAATTGACCAGTTTTCGGGAGTCGAATACCGGTACCTCGCAACTGTACCACCCATGCTTTCTACTGTCGCATTTAACATGGAGTTGTCCTAGGAGGACAATTGACTCCCGCTACGTAATTTGATGCCTGTAAAAGTACCAGTTTTTTTCATTGTGCACTTTACAGATACTTTTTCATAATTAAAAAAACGAAAATAAAAATTTTAAATTAGATGTACCGTACTTTCGGCCGCAAATAATTGTAGCTAGCATCTTTGCGCACTCAGCTACAGGCACAACATGTACATAAGTGTGCTTTCAAATGTTCGGTTTGAATCAAGCCAGGCGACGATTTATTTATTTATTTATTTATTTATTTATTTAGTCAAACGAACAAAAAAATTCTTACTGACTATAGGACAATGTTGCTTAGTTAGTATTTAAAAATAATCTAATAATAGGCTACGCACAGTTCTAAAAGGCTGAGAGAGCTCAAAATCAGGATGGAGCTCTATGCAAAGGAGCAAATTTGATATAATTGTATTTTGGAATTCTTACATAAAATATTGAGACCCGACGTAAATTTCGAATAGGAACATTGAAAGGCAATCGTTCCAAAAGGGTAGGACAGTTGACTGAATTATTTAGAATGTTAACTACAAAATTACAGGCAAGAAAAGCAAACCTACTATGCAGGGGCTTTAAGTTTAAAAGCTGACAATGCGATTCATAAGATGGTACTGGTTCACTAAAGTTCAAGGATCGGAGTGAAAGTTTTATGAACGTTTTTTGAATACGTTCTATGCGTCTAATATGCGTAACATGGACGGCAGCGTACTCAAGTCTAAATCTTACGAAAGAGATAAACAAAATCTTCAGAGTATACGGGTCGGAAAAGGATAGACTGTTACGCCGAACAAAATCCAGCATAGCATATAGCATAACTTAGTTTCGAGTCAAAAAATACCCCCAAATCCTTAACTTCAGAAACACTATTTAGAGAGAATCCCGAAATATAATAACTCGTGGGTAACGGAATTAAGTTTCGAGTGAAAGTAACATGAGAACATTTATTCACATTCACAGACAGACGATTTCGCGTACAGCAAGATTGTAGCTTATCAAGCTCCGCTTGAAGAACCATGGAGTCATGCACATCCCTAATTGTGGAGTATATCTTGAGGTCGTCCGCATATAATAGAAATTTAGAAGACGAGAAGCAAGAACCGACGTCATTAATGAATAAGACAAACAGCAGAGATCCCAAAATGCTCCCTTGAGGAACCCCTGACGTCGCAACAAATGGCTCGGAAGAGAAATTATCGAAAGCAACAACACAATGCCTTTACTGAGGTAGGATTTAATGCACTCAAGGAAGACCAAATGAGAGCCAAATTAAAATTTGGTCGAATTAAAATTTGTCTTTGCTATTTATTTTCCTGTGATCGAACGTACAAAAGCTGCAGCGTGGCGTTGTTTGAAATTTTATTATTGGGCTGAACTGATTCTTGATGATAATTTTAACAAAATTGTCATTTAAACTCCCTATATCTCAGTCGTTTGTATATCGATCGATTAGAAAGTTTCATACAATAAACTAAAAACTATTCCAAAAAATTTAAGTTTCTTAATACTCTGTACAAATAAAACTACAGGTTTATAACTTTTTTATGAGAATGAAGAGGGTGTTTGTTTTCAAATGCAAAAGTTTGAAATAAATTTTTTGTTTTAAAACAGTGTTGTAGATGATTTATCGAGGGAAGTTTTTGCGAAAGTTTCAGAATTAAACATCAAGTAGTTGCAAAGTTATAACAATGATAACTGCGCTCTAAAAGGCTTTATAACTCGGAAAAGTAAAAAAAAGTCCTTTTTTATTAGTGATTTATATGTAAAAAGACTTGATATTTCGAGTGAGATAACTAAAAACAATGTTAAAAATGACCATAATTCAGAAAAAATAACAAATAAATTTTCGTTCAGAATTTTCTCCATGAAAATGGGAAAATTTTGGAACACGCATAGTACCATCGTATAGCCCGTATAAAAATCTCTAGAATTCATAGTCTTCGAAGAATTTTTCCCATTTTCTGTCTGCTAGTCGAAAAGTAGCTTGTTTTGCACCTCTCAGGGCACTGGGACATTTGACGTGAATTGCACCATTTATATAAACATATTTGAAAAGAAACCAAAAAAATTTAAAAAGTAGTAGTTATGTAACAAGAAAGAAAGTCTAAGTTCGGGCGGAGCCGAGCATTAAATACCCGGCGCAAGTATTAAATAAATGTTTTTTCACCTTTCTGAAGGCTACCGCTACATGGTAAGGGGTGTATCAATATTGAGTAAATTAGCGTCCTTAAGTTTCGAAATATCGCAGTTTCAAGCATTTCTTAAATTTACCGTTATATGAAAAGCGGCCGTAATTTTAGTCCGATTTCAATAATTTTCAACGTTTTGCTTTAATGTGGCAAGCGCAATAAAAATACCCAGTTTGGTACAAATTGGTAGAACTGTTACCCATATACATATATGTGATTATAAGTGGGCGGTGCCACGCCCATTTTCCAAAATTTTACCATAAACGTATTTCTTGGTAAAGAATTGTTGCAAGCATCAATTTTGAATAAATTACCTTTAATATTTACTGGTTTATCGAAGATTTTGTATTTCTCTAAATTACCGTTATATGGGATGTGGGCGTGGTTATTGTCCGATTTTTTAAATTTTCGGCCATTTAGTATGCTGTACCAAGGCCAACAACTGTGCCAAGTTTGGAAGAAATTGGTGCAGCGGTTACCAAGATACACACATGTAACCATAAGTGGGCGTGGCCACGCCCATTTTCCAAAAATTTATAATATTCTTATTTTTTGTCTAAAATTTGTTGTAAATATCAATTTTGAGTAAATAATCTTCAGTAGTTACTAAAATATCGCAGTTTTCGTATTTCCGCAAATTACCGTTATATGGGAAGTGGGCGTGGTTACAGTCCGATTTCGCCCGTTTTCAACACCAACCTACCTTGGATAAATGGAAACCTACATACCAAATTTCGTTGAGATATCTCAATTTTTGCTCGAGTTATCGTGTACACGGACGGACAGACGGACAGACGGACAGACGGACGGACAGACGGACAGACGGACGGACAGACAGACATGGCTTAATCGATTTCTCTTTTCATTCTGATCATTTATGTATACATTTGTCTATATCTATCTCGATTCGTTTTGGCTGTTACAAACAACCGTTATGTGAACAAAATTAATATACCCTTGTGCACAAGTGCGCTCGGGTATAAAAAGGGGTATTGCTTTATTTGGGTGCTTTTCAGTCCGATATTTGCGTGGTGGTCACACGAGGGAAACAGAACATGAAAAAGTGTACAAAATTTATTATTTGTATTTAAATGATAAATAACAAATTCCTTTATGTAATAAGGGAGCACTATCATTTAGAAGCTACAATATTAAACCAATAGCTCGATTTCTTATTACCTGGAGCATAATATGCTATTGGAACTAGTAATGTAACTAGTACGAAAGCGACAATTGTAACCGACCCCGCTGCATGGTATGTATTTTTGTACTTACATACATATGCAAGCACATACATATATGTGTATGTATTTATATATGTAGATGCATAAATGCAATAGCGCAAGCCTAGTGGCCAACTGCCAACGGATTTGCTAAATCGTACAGTGCATTCATAGCTTTTGCCCTTAAATCGATTGCGCATTAAGGTAGTAAGTAAATTTGTATTTGGTTGATGCGCATTTATAGTTTACTAGCAATTACCCGGCGTGCTTCGCTGCGCCTTAAATGTATTTTTGTGTTGTAACTCTCCCCCTAAGCTCTTATGGCCTCATTTACAAAATATTTTTAAAGAACTTTATGAAGTTAGATTTAAAAAAATCGATCTATGAAGCATTGTTTATTTTTTTTTTGAGTTAATATATTTTCGAAGGTAATTAGAAAATATGTAAAGAACCGACTTTCTCTTGGAAATTTAATTTATAATCTTATAACTGGAGTCTACTATCGCACCCTTTCCTCAAACGTGTATTGATTCAATATTCAAATAACGTATATTTATATAATTTGAAAAAATCTCCCTACTATACAAATATGTACAGCAATATTAAATAATATTTTCAAATGTTGTGAGAGGGAGTAACAAAACAAAATTACTTTTAAGGCGCAGCGAAGCACGCCGGGTATTCGCTAGTGTCACATGAAATTAACTGAGCAAAGTACAATGAATAGCTGTTAAACAATGGCACCATCTACTTTAAATGAAACATACTTATTTTCGTGGGGGATACTCACACACCATATACTTTTCTATTGAAATTTTTCCTGAATTTTCCTAGCTATAAACCTCCAACGAATGCAAAACCGTGAAAATCGGTTCGTGCGTTCTGGAGTTATAGCGTCAGGAAGGAAAACCCTACTTATTTTTATATTAAAGAAGATTAAAGAACTGTCCGCATTACTCAATTTTATTTTTCACTAAAACGGTATTCATGAATTTTTTAATTTTTTTTTTATTTGCTTCCGCATACTTTTGACATAACAGCTTTCATTTTATGCCGATATTAAACAAATACAGCCTAAGTTTACCCGGGTCCACGTTTTGGTCTGTATCTCGTGACCCAAGTCACCCAGCTATATGAAAAGTGCTCAATCTTAAAGCATTCATGAACAGCTTTCATTTGATACCCATATTAAACAAATACACCCAAGGTTACCCAGGTCCACGTTTTGGTCTATATCTCGA
>NW_023458557.1:64631536-64636358 GCF_013731165.1 Rhagoletis pomonella
ATTTTGTGTTTCTAGTTCAGCTTTCGTCACTCGAAACTTTTACCTCAAAGAGGTGTTTTATTTGATATCAATTATTTTGGGGTAGCAAATTTAAAATCGACCAAAATACAAACAACAATCTAAATGTTTTATTTTTCTCAAATAAATTACTAAAAATATTATCTAAATCTAAATTATATATTTAAATCGATGTGTCCATTGAAACACATAATTTTTCGAATTTTTTTGTATTCGAAAAAACTAAAAATTAAAAATATAAAAAATGATAAAAACTTATCTACTTGGTACCAATAAACAACTATATTCGTATGATAGTCTCGTAGTCTATTTTTGTTAAGATTTCTACCGGGTGTGGGGCGCACACATGTGCTCGATTTAAGAAGTTTTACTTCTATTACGTGTACGATGTTGCACTCGTGCTTCTAAACTAATGCTTTTTTCTCAAGTAGTTTTGCTCAGTGGCAATTTATACATATGTATGTAAGTAGTAGCGGCACACTGGGTGAACTAAATGCATTCATACATACATATTTATGTACAACTATAGGTAATATTGTACGCGTCTCCCCAGGTAGGTTAAGTGCTCTAAAATACACACAAATTGTGGTTTCCAAGACATTTAGGAAGTGATTAGCACAGCTGCATCATTCAACTTGTCAACTCGCGGAAAATTCCCCGATTTTCAGGGAAATTCGGTTTAAGTGGCAATCGGGGAATGGGAAATTTTTTTTGGGAATCTGGGTAAGTTATTTTTATATCTTAAAATAACCAAATTAGACGGATATGTTAATTTTTAACCATTTGACCCTTTTTGGAGCGACATTTTTTCAATTTGAATCGTAATATCTCCACAACAAGAGTTTTCCCAGATTTAAGCTGTATACCAGATGAAAGCTAAGGTTTTGGGCTAGAACTGTAGAAACCTAGAATAAAATCGACTGACCAGTTTTTGAGAAAATGCCCGAATGGTATATTTTCAGCAGCCCGATTTTCGGGCGATAACGTTATGACATATTTATATTTTATAAACACAAAAGACAGAGTTAGATAGCCTGTTTAAAGACCCTTCTACTGGTATCCACATCAATAACATGGACTGAGTAGTGCGGCCTCAGTGGTAGTTTAAAAATTGGCTTTTTTCGAATTTCAGACAGCAGCCACGCCCACAAAGGCATACGAATCAAAACAACCTGGAACAAAACCTTCTTAGTTTTTTTTTGTGCTTCCTCCTCCTGGAGACACGAACCAAAACACATTTACCTCTATATCTAGTAGCCGGAACTTAATATATGAGGTATCCTTTGAAAGGTATTGGCCTACAGAATAACACCAAATATGTTGGGTGTACCCACATGCCCCCTTAAACCGGCAAAAGCAAAAAAACGTTCTTTCATTCGCAACACTTTAGCCTAATTTTTAAGAATATGGTTAATCGTTTATGAAGCTTAAATACATTTTATGGACACACTCTGCAAGACCTTTCCAATGATATCTCAAACATGTCGATTGGACGTCTGGATAAAAACTTCCAAATCTCGTGTATATATAAGCGAGTCATTTCAGCATGCTACTGTGGCTGCTTTCGTCACTCGCGCGCACTGCCGTCCGCTGTAATATTGAAAATAAATTAAATACATTTAACTAGTGGATTTAGAGAAATATACCTTGTCCGATTTGGCTGCAATATTGCGACGAAGTGGGAGAGCGCATCCATCTTGAGGGGAAGTCCTTTCATCACAGTTGTTGTTGTTGTAGCGGCTACTCACCTCTGCCGAGATCGGTTTGTCCCTCAATATTTGTAGTCAAGTTCAACTAAGGGGAGACCCAGGAAGTGTGCAACTGCGCATTCCGCAGTCCACGTCCGTGACACCCTACTAGGAATTCCTACAGAACATTGTGTTATGCTCCCTGATGGGTAGAATTTGAGCCTCGCTGTGCAGATAGTGCTGTGGTGACATCAGAGGCCATCCTGTGGCTGCCCAAAGTGTCGTGTTTTGGCAGGTCTATAGCTTTGTCCGCTGCGTCCTGTTGGTCCGCTGAGACTACACGGGCTGCCGCCTTGAGGACATGTTGCGGCTCTCTAGTCTATTGACAATTTCGGTTGTATGTGCTGAGAAGGTGAATAAACTGTCTATGGTACTCCGAGAATTTTTGGGCTATGCAGCGTCAAAATGGTTTTGCCATCAACGTGAACTCCAAGCTGTGGTCTGACTTCATTCGTCCAGGAGGTGAAGGGAATTGTGTAGGATTTTTTAGGGTACAGGGCTAGGCTCATTGCAGTGAAGAAGCGTGAAAGTTCGGAGAGGTAGCCGTTTACTTTCGAGAACAATTCATCAATTCTTGATGACGGTGTTAAGCGGCTTTGACAGATCCAACACTACCAGGACTCCCACAGGCGCGGTTTCGGTTCAGGCCACGAGTCGTCAAAGTTCTTTGGCGTTAGGTGCTGTTGATGTGCTATGCACTTTACGGAACCCATGCTGATGCCTCGCTACTGGGGAAGGGAGTATTATTGGACGATAGGACTCTCATTGTTTGCCGGTTTCCCCGGTTCAAGCAGTGGGACAACTCTCCCCGTTTCCAGATATCTGGAAAAATATAACTGGCCTGGGATGAATTGAGGACGTCGGTAAGATAATCTACTTATCCAGTTTATGTAAGTTCACAAGTTTGCCGAATATCTTTGTTGAGATCCCCAATTCGGGGATCCGAGATTTTCGCTGAAATGCTAACTAAAAATCCGAAATTCCCTTTTTGATTGATTACGATGCATTTCATCGAATTATAATCCCCACATGGTTTTATGCAATAAAAAACGTTAGTTAAAAAATTTTAGTGAATTACAGCTTTTTTTGCATTTCAGCGACGATGTGAGATAGTGATATTTTATATTAAGTTAACGATGTCAGTTTTTCAAGAGTAAAGATACAATTAATGAATGGAAAAAAACAACAGTATAAAACCGAGGAAGCCCCGAGATTTCTGTGGCCAAACCTGAGCCCCGAGATTCGATCGGGGACCCCTGAATCTCAGTGTGAAAAAGCAAATCAAGCAACGCTACTCAGGTGCGAGTTGCCTAGTGTCTATCGCGTTCCTAAAGCACGGGCAAAGGAATTAAAAAAGTAAATAGTCAAAAAATTTGTTTTAACGTTATTCCATAGGCTCACAATCTTCCATATACTAGCTATCTGAAGTACGTTATACATATATAAGTACATACTATAAATAGATTTTGAGAAGGCAATAGGAAGGTTAGCCTTGGCAAACACAAACCACCTATATTCAGTCCCGCACACAAAGGCATTGACAGCTACGAAAGTGCTGACCAGCTAGCTAACGAGAACATTATTCCGAAAGCAATCCCTTGTGACGGGCATACAGGAAATCAAACGATGAGACGATCCTCCCATAAACCGCTAGTCAGGAAATGGAAACCGACACAGAGTTGCAGGGTTGCAAGGCTATGTGTAGATGGTACATTTGCAGATTCTTGCCATTAAGAGAAAGATAATACTCAAGACTTCTGGAAGGACTCCTGCCACTGCTTGCTAAAACGGCATTCGCTCAAACTAGGTTCAATGGTAGACAAAAATATGCAGAAGTACGAGGAGACAATGAGCGTATAATTTGCAATGGGCCAAGGTGTATAATAAAATCTTCCAAATGAGGTTCATGAATAACAATTAGTTGTTTGTAAATGTATCTGCCGAAAAAAAGGACGCTGTTTTAAGTCCGCATGAGTCCCTCATTAGGCAACCAGCATAACTTAACCTAACCCACAATTCGGCAATTGGAAGAAAAATCTGTTTCTAATAAAGGCCGCCCTTTTGAAGGTAATAGCGGCAATTGACAAGCTTTTCATCAAATCGATGAGAAAACAAATTAGGAAAGAAAAGGTGAAGCCCGACGAAATACCAAATAAGAGCTTGCACGAGCCAAATATGCATTATTTATAGTTAAAAGGAAGAACCGCCCTAAAGTACAATACAGAAGTAAGTAAGCTCGTAAATGTTTAACAAAACAAAAATGTGTGTTTTTTTGCTTGCTCATATGTGCGTATGTATATATGCTTTATGTGTTATACATACCAAAATCGGAAACGTTGAGGCGTTGTTTCCGATGCAACAGAAAATGTCTGCTACACGAATGCGCGGCCAAGGCAACCAGCGCACAGAGTGTCGACAAATGTGGTAACTCGTACTACGTACATAGAATAGACTAGAACACATAGGCACACAAGAATAATGCCAAACAAATTTATGCATACATACTTACCTACATCGTATTTTTCAAAACTAGGCAGGAGAACAAAACTTTGAAAGGAAGTTGCAAAAAATGGCTACTCAGCTCTTCATGACTGGAAATCCTTTATGCGGCAATCCATGTATGTAAAACAATCGGCCAAAAAAAATTGAGGGGAAATGAACTCGAAGCAACAGTTTCTTTTCGAAGGATGTCAAATTGGAGATTTCTCTTGTTTGTACTAGTTTTGTTGATCAACATAAAATAAAAGGATTCTCCATCAGCAATGAACTCGTTTTAAGCTTTGCTGGCAAACAAACTGGGGTACGATTTTTCTAATTTTCTATCGTAAATGGGAGTCTACTTGACGGCATGACTGCGCACAAAGATACGTGCACTTGCACTCGACTAACAAACCAAAACGGTTATAGGCGTCTTATAGTGTTGTAAATTATGTTTACGTGACACTTGTAACATCTTTGCAAATGTAAAAGCATGATCGTATACTCGTAACTGTGCATACGTTTTTGTTAAAGAGTCTAAATCGTAGAAGATTATTGCCAAGTAAAGTTTATTTATA
>NW_023458557.1:64636368-64649178 GCF_013731165.1 Rhagoletis pomonella
ATTTTAAATTAAATATACATACAATCACCAAAAATCAAACATTTCTTACGAACTCTTAGTTGGTATCCGACCAAGGAGTACCTAAATTAATGAAAATCTTATTATCCACGTCGTTTGATGACTCATTATCATACCATTCGCATTTTCCTAGCCTAATATCAACTCATTGTTTTATACAATAAAAAAAAATTTACATATATTTTAATGCATAATTAAATCATTGAAATGCTAAACTTATGGAGGCCGAACACAAACAATCAAACCCCCTCGCTCACCACACACAACAAAGCGCCCAATTGTTGTTATATTAAATGGCACTAAAGCTAGCATTGTTTTACGTTAAGGCCACAATTCAATTATTTAACGATGCTCCAACGCCATCGTACATCCTGATGGCACTAACAGCCATAGATAATAGATATATCCACCTACACCTACCTACATTTAAAAGCTCGTACAAAATGCAGCAGCCTAAATGTAGGCAACAAATGTTGCGGTGTGACATAGCAGCTTAGCAGGACCAGCCGCCATTGAAGTCACTTCGGTTGGCCTAACAGCGAAAAAGCTTGCTGTACTGGTGGCACAACGTGCAGGGAGTACCGGACTGGCTATCTCGTTAATGGCGACCACATTGAGGATGCGTTCGTGCGTACAATTTACGTGATCCTTGTCCGCGTGCACAGCACATTTTTATGACTTTTTCCTTCTGTTTTACTTTTGGTTGCTTTTCAACTACACTTGTTGGAATTGTTATTTATTTTTCTTATTGCTGTTGTTGCTGCCACAATAAGGCTCTGGAAAGGAGATACTTTACATTTTTCTGATAATAAACGACAATTTGAAGCGCAGCACAAGGTTAAGCGAAATTGAATTAAAATTCGATGGAAATGCGGAAAGTTTTACAACCTTCGAATAAGCACCGCACCTATATAAGATTATTAGGCTGTCTGTTAAAACTTCGCTTGTAATATAATAGGCGATTATTTTGTTAGAACAATTACTACTTTATGGAAAGAGATTTTCGGGTGGGTTTTAAAAGAAATCTGAAAATAATGATTTTATATTGTTCGCTTTGTTTTCAGCTTATTTTCTTAGGCAGCATAACAAACGTCGCGTTAGCAACAATTATTGGCTTGACAAGATTTCGATTTCGATTTGTACTTGTGAAAATTGGATTTGTCTTGATAAAACACTTCGTATTTTTATATATACCATTTTGACAATTGTAAACTGTTTTAATTTACATGCAACAGCAAGATTGTTAGTAGATGCATTTTCTTTTTTTACTTTTCTTTATTATTTTTCCTGTTTTGCACTAATACTATTAATCAATATAGGACCGAGACCATAAAATTCACCAACTGTTTTTTTTCTTTCAGAAGTTTCGCCAGATGTTCATAAACTAAACTAGAGATGTCCAGCTATAGGTGCCAAGTCGAAGGATGTTTCGCGGTACGACATGACCAGCAAACACTTGAATAGTCGTACCTTTGAATATAACTATTTCTCATTCCATATTCTTTGAAGTTCATCACTGATGCGAATAAAAAAAACGATCTCTGTTCCAGTGATTCATCTGGTATACTATGTGTTCTATGGGCATCTATGTACATAAGTTTACATACAGGGCAAAGGGCCGCAAACGATAGACTACGTTAGGTTTACGGTGGGGTTTGTCTTGCCAACTGATGCCAAAGCGAAAGTAAGTCCTTCTTTTGCTGGTCTTTCCATCGTTGAATGAAGAGATCGTGCTCTTCTTTTACAGCCAACGGCATCGCGTTGAATACTTTCAGAGCTGGAGAGTTTGTGTTCATTCGAACGGCATGACCAAGCTAACGAAGTCGCTGCACTATTTCTATATCATTGTACAGTACAAATAGATCATAGATCATCTTCTATGGTATTCACCATCGCCAACACGCAAAGGCCAGTAAATGTTCTGCAGAACGTTTCTCTTGAATACTCAAAGGGCCGCTTCATCTGATGTTGCCATTATTCATGCTTCTGTGCCTTATTTCAGCGCTGGCATGATGAGTGACTTACAGAGTGTAGGTTTTGTACGATGAGAGAGAAGTTCACTGCTAAATTCCCTACTCAGTCCAAAGTAGCACTTATTCTCAAGGACGATTCTCCATGGGATTTCGAGGCTGACATTATTATGGGCGTTAATGCTGGTTCCCAAGTAAAATAAATTTTCTACTTTTTCGAAATTATAACAGACAACAGTGACGTGAGTGCACTGACTGTTTGTTTGCCACCAGGAGGTATTTCGTCTTGCCCTCGTTCTCCTCCAGAACCATTCGCTGTTGAACCGATATTATCGGCAAACGCCAGTACTTGTACGATCTTATTAAATACTGTAACGGAGCTATTCAGTTTTATGGCTTTTATTATCCTTCCCATCATCAGATTAAAGAAGTCGCACGATAGAGAGGAGCCCTGTCTAGAACCTCGTTAGGTAATGATGGTATTATTCAACGGTTTTTTACACATCCGTGTTAGTTTCGCGGAGGGAAAAAGTCGAAACATCGCCTTGTATAGATAACTCGTTTTTGTTCACCTTTTCGTAGATTTAACGCAAGGTGAATTCTTGGTTTGTTGCGAATTCCAAAGCCACAGAAATAAATTCGCTCACTAAGACCTTGTACGCGACGGTATTTCCCGCATATGGCGGGCTACTTTTGGGAAAGCGTATTTGAATTCTTGTTTTCAAGCATGCGTTCTCCCGATTATATTATGCTTAAGAGTGAATTCAAAGAAAGTTCTTGCCACCGTACTTATTCTTAACTCGCGAAATTGATATTCGAAACCCGTCATGGTCGGGAGAAGGGACATCGATTCCGCCGTCTTCTTGTGAGGCCTCAAGAAGGTGGAAAGGTATTGTCCTGTAATTAGATTACGCACATTCGAGTTTTGCCCATAAACGGCCGTTGCTGTTCCTACATCAATTTGGTCAAGAAACCTTACCTTACATAACTTTCGCATCGATCGTTTCGCCCATTTCGAGATAGATCGCGTTAACCAAATCTTTTGCGTATATGTTTTTGGCAGTTTTTGTGAATTTGCAAGCATTGTGTAGGCTTTGGTCTATTCAAGATGAAATGGCAGACCAAACTGAGCGCAACTGATAAGCGCGTGGTCTGATCATACCAATTTGTGGCCGTTTAATCGCTGTCGGAAAATGGAATCTCAAAAACTACTACTACTACCCTTTACAAATAGCAATAGCGCGGCTTCAAAGCAACAAAGCCGCAAGAGAAGACAACCTGTCAGCTGAGCTTTTCATATGTAATAAAATTTCTTATAAAGTTATATAATTGTATGCTTTTATTTTGGTCGCGTAAAAAAATTTCCTATACGGTTTTGAATTTTATGCTGAAAAGATAATTCGAGCAGTAAGATTAAATCGTACAGTCTCCATTTACTGCGAGAGATTACTTTGATATCATCGGTATTATCTTTCATTTTACTTTTATGAAGAAAGAAGTGAAGCAAAATGCCTGCTGGCGGCAAGATAGGAATAGGGAAGCTTTTCTTCGTTTGAAAGATTACGTGGACAAGAAAGAATTGGTAGAAGACCGACCGTTGAACCTCATCTGACTCAATTTATTAAAGTTAGTTAGTTGATGACTTTAAACGTCACTAAGTGTGATATTCAGGGCAAAGTGGTAGCTAGAGTCAGTGTTATGGAACAATTAGAGTATGTTGGCAGAAATACTTCCCTTATATTGCCTCAGCGTTAGACACTTTATGAATATGAACATGCATAAAGGAACACATATTTATACATAAATTTTTTTGCACTATAAGTATCATACGGGTACAATGTAAATGTTTAAAAAGAAAAACCCTTTGCTTTGTCTTATTTTTGCAACGCTTTTTTTACATATTAGCTGCCTGTTGTTGTCTATTTGTTAACAAGCCGCAGGGCTGATTGAGCCGTCGACTACCGCAGTACTTTGCTGATTGTTCAGCAAGACCCTGGTCTCGCCTCAACTCATGTCCTTGCTACTAACCCATACTACTTTCTATATGTACGTCCTTTTTGCAGCTGCTTTACATTGTCTTCCATACGGCAATTGTTGCATGCGCTGATAAGCAAATAGATTTGCCACAAACTGAAATGTTGCTGAAACAAAGCAACTCGCAAACTCTTCAGGTCACTCACTATCTATGTATGTACTCACCACACCCACCTTTGTGAACTGCCACAAGGATAACTAAATTTGAGCGGTGCTGTGGAAGCGTTGTTGGTGGTTGCGTGCTGGCTTTACCTTAGCTGCCGTCTACTTTTAATGAATGCCAGTTGTTATTGTGTGTGTATATTTATACGAGTATAGTATATAGTATATGTGAAGGATTCATTGTTTTTTTTTGCCTCAGAAAGCCAATGAATCACGTACGGCTTCATAGCGACCACACGATTGAATTAACGAGACGGCCAGTCAACAGCAGACTAACACAACGAGAACGACAAAGGGTAAGGAGTGAGTTTGGAGTGTGCCGAAATGCTGATGAACATCCTCAGGATCAAAGCCAAGAGGCAGCAAGGTCAAAAAAAAATTACTAATAACAATCACACAAAGTTATGCAGTTCTACATTCATACGTATGATGTATGTATAAGTACTTCGCGGCTACGTATCGTCCTTGTGTATAATCTCGTATTCATTGTATTACAATGCCTTTGTTACCATTCAACACAGTCCAGCAGTGCCCAAAAATTTAGCAAAAAATTTCAACCGCGTTCCGATTTATTTAGCGGCAACAGTTCCTTCTAGCTTTTTTAGACGTAGTACATACTCATGAACTTTAAACCGTGCCTGAAAATAATTTGGCCGAATCTAAGATATTTTTGTAAATAAATTTCAATTTTTTTTTTGCCTAACGTATTTACATATGTGTCGGCTTTTTACATTTCTCATCATATCCTTGGAACTTACAGTCGTAACCTATATATCGGTCTTTTATGTCCAATTTTCTTGCTCCAAAGCTTATTGATCTGACCATTCTACCTTCCAATCAGATCTCGGTTCTTACCCCTCTTACCACACCAATGTCGGTAAATAAAAATTCACAAAAAATTATTAAACCTTTGCTAAGGAAGTGTTTCCATTATTCCAGTAGAACCATTTAATTTTTTTTTGCGAAATGTTAGTATGTATGTACAAATGTATAAAAGCGTCCCATAGGTTGGGAAAAAATAGTTCTCAAAATGGCTTTTCAATATTTACTTCACGGGGTGTACGGCGAATTTTTTCTTTCTTTGTAAGGTGGTACGGACTAAGGTACATACATGATCTGCATGTACTATATGTAAACATACGATGACCATGTTTATGGGGATCGAATACGGGACAAAAAATAATTTTTCTTATACGTTCTTCAATGATCCTAGATGTATTGGACCTGAAACATCATCCGTAACGTAACATCTCTAATTTATAGGATATTTTTTCTCGAGATTTTTACCCCACAAAATTAATTACAAAAAATTCCTTAAATTTTAGTACTTACAATAAAGTGCAAGTTTGAATTAGCTAAGACTTACCGTTAATTTTTGTAACTTTTGAATGACGGTTGTACGCATTTTTTTCATAAAAACTATGTTCGACAAAATTTTTAAAAGGGAAGCAAATGAGCATCACCTTGCACTTGCACTTTATTATATTCACTTTTGATAAGCTGAAAAACTCCAAACAAATTTTTTTCTAGAGATTCTGATTAAAAGGTTTCATGAAACTTTGCAGAGCTATTTTTTATAGGTTTTGGCACAAAGTCGGAAATATGGCTTCTGTTAGGAAAAGATATTTATTTCCATAAGCCAAGCATTGCTAATTTATATTTTGGCCACTGTATATATTCCTCGATTAGCATGCAGGCATGCAGATTAGAAAATACTAACTGTTCATGAAGAAAATCACGATCACATAACAACATCACTTAAAACTGGCTCATAGGCATGCCATTTTAATGAGCTGTAGCTCGTTTCTGTAACTGTTATCTTCCGATTATTTCTCTACTGGTAGTGAATATATGTACGTCATTTTCTACTACTTATTAACGGCAGATAACAAAGTGGCGAATTGAAATATGAATATGGTAGAGAATTGTTACAGAAACGAGCTACTGTTAAGACATTGGAATACCGCACACCGAATACGGGACAGATACAGGATATTAAAAGGAATACAGAACCTTTGGCGTTCCGCATAAAATAAATAAAGTACCAGGACAATTGGTCAAAAAAGAGGGCGGGTGGTCACCGTATGTGTACAGCAAAATATGTATGTAATTAATTACAATGTGTTTCATAAAGCAGATTCGCCTGTAAAATTTGAAGAAAAAGTGTGTGAAATTTTAATTTCTTGATTTTTCGTAGCAAGTTGTTTTGTTATGGACATTCTCTTTTCCCGAATGTTCGCTTTCATTAGAGCTCTCATATTTTCAACTGGATTTGCATCTGGCCTCAGCGAAGCACAATCAATCTATTGTATGAGTATTCCTGCTTTCAAATATGTGCTTAGTCGACTCCGGTGTTTCGGGTCATTGTCTTCTTGAAGGATCCATTCATTTGTATTACGTCCCATAAAGTTATGATTTCGACTTTAGGAAGCGTTTTTCATGCAGTTTTATCATAAATTTGGCATCAAGGTTTTGTGTAAAGACGGTCAAAGTATCGAATCCTTTTTCAGAACATCATCCGTAAAGATGGACCTTAGACGGGTGTTTAACATACCGCTGAACAAATTTAGTGCTTTCTTCCAGTAATTCCAAACAACGAATGATGATGATTCGTCTGTAAATATCACTTTGCTCCAATCACGGCCCATATTTTCCCTCACCCATACTAATGGTTTTTGAGTATGCATTTCAGTCACAAGGGTTTTTTGAAGTGTGCTGCTGACGCTTTTTGGTGCCACATTCCTTCAATCTCAGTAAAATCAGACTACAAATGGAAAAGTCTATACTTCTTAACAAAGGCTTTATTTCGCTTGCCTTAGGTATGATATTTTTGAATAAATGTGTAAAGGCCCGATCATCGATCATTTATTTAACAAGCAACTACCTCGAGGTGAAGCTCGGCCAAACACTAACATATGTATTATGTAATATTATTATTATTATTATTAACCACTTCGAATAACAAAACAAAAATGAAGTACTCACTGCACTGCGAAATTAGAATGTAGATGTATTTTGAAGTTTATTGCTATGTTGGTTGAGTTATCATACGCAACCTATTATGTTTGGCAAATATGTGTTTATGTTTTGCGAAACACAGTGTATGTACGGCAGCATAAATAATTATAAAAATAAACGGTATGAAGAGTTGGCGTGTTTTTTCTGAACTCCTGCTGGCCAAACTTTATATTCCTGTATACTATTTTTAATGTACTTATTTTTTCTTGCTTCCTTCTCATATTACTTTACTCGCCGCACGAAAAAGACTTCATTAAGATAGAGTCAGCAGATATAAACTAACTTGACAATGGGGTTGCACCAGACAAAGTGAAGTGACTCAATTACATATGTATTTCGAAGTAGGCACAGGCAAGTAGTTGCATACGTACATATGTACGTACTTACTGACCATTTTATGCGATTCCATTGAAAATGATTGAGACATTTTTGGTTAAGTAAGAAAATGTGTTGGTGGTATAAGGGAACCTCTGCGTGGTTCACTCTGGGTAATCCTATATAGCTTGAAGATCTGTGGCTAGCTCAACCCAAGATCCGTGCTTTCGTAGGTAGGCTCTACTTTGGATACTCTTTTTTCACTTTTTTCACCCGTTGATATCGAGTTGGTGGTAGCGTTATTCTGCCACCTTAGTTTCGAGGTAAAACTAATTATTCCTGCTAAAGTAATGACCATCACAATGACATCTGTCGACAATAAAATTGTGGTATAAATGATGTTGAGACTACTTCCGGTTTTCGGTCAATCCTACTCTGAATATATGACCCATAGGGGTATACGCAATTCTTCCCTTCGACGGCACCATGGAACGCAGAGGGGCCATAACCTTGGCGACTGCACTTACAATTTCCCACAAATATTCAGAAACTCACTGCTGAAACAACCAACCAGTTAAGGGTGGAGAAGGACTCTAACAGCCGCACTCAGAGTCGTTTAATGATTACTTAAGGTGTCCCTCAGTAGCGATTTGAAAAAATTCCCTCTCAGAGTCGGTTAATGATTCGTTAACGGCATTTAATGAACATTAAAGTTAAGTAAACAAAAACCTTTACTCAACTTTTTAACGAATGATTTTGAAATTTTTTGTTTGTTTTCAATAAATTTCAATTTCAATGGCCCAGTGAGCAGAGCACTTTCGAGCCATTCAAGAGATCCGAGTTCAATCCTCGGCATCGAATTTTTTTATAAATTTTTTTTTTTTAGTTTTATTGCTTAAAAAATTCATATTTTTTATTTTATTTAACGTTTGGAAACTTTTTTGATTCATCTTTTTTCTTTTACTTTCGGTTTCTCAAATTTATAGTTTTTCCTGTTTTAAAAAAATTATTTTTTCATCTCGTTTGGTTTTTTAGAAAACTTATTGCTAAACGATAAATATAATAACGCTATTAGCACATCTTTCAATTAGTCATTCGAAATACAGAAAAGGGCTTTCAATATAGTTGCCGAAATATAAATACGTTTGTCTCTCGAAAGACTGAGGCGAGTTGAAAGACAAAATTGGCCTGTTATTGGTGTTGTTTGTCTTTTAGCAAACAGTTTCTAAAAATTTAATTAAATTGAAAAAAAATTTGTTTGGTTTTTATAGCAATAAAGTCTATAAATCAAAAGAAAATTAGATCAAAAATGCAAAAAAAATTAATAAAGATAGTTTATAAAAATTAAACCAGAAAAAATAAATAAATAAATAATGGAAAATTAAAATCTTCCTGCCCTAGGACTCGAACTCGGATCTCTCGAATGGCTTGCCAGTGCTCTGCTCACTCAGCCATTGCGTCTGTGAGCCAGTGCGTACAAAATGATATAAATACTTATTTTTATATTTTATTTCAAACTGAACGAAAAACGTGAGTGATGCCACAAAAATGAAGGGCCGTAATTGGGGCCATACTTAAATTTTTTATTTAATAATTTTTAACTCTGAGAGGAAACATTAATTAACAGATTTAACGATCATTAGTTAAGTGCCCATTAGAGCTAATTTAAGGAACGTTTCTGAGTGCGGCTGTAAGCTGAACTGATTAGTTATATTTCTAACATGATCAGTCTGAGAGTTATCAGCGCAGAAGAAAGCGCGTGGCTTTGACCCCGTCTGGGATTTTTATGAAGATGCTGACGAGAAAATGTAAAGGAATGCAATAACTAGGGTTTATAAAGTTTGGGAGTGAAGTAACTGGAAAAAAACATAAGATCCAAGATGCCGAAATGTTCCTATATCAAATTTATTTTTAAATAATTTTTTGCATTGATCATATCTTTAAAATTTCAAAGTCCTTTGAAAAAAATCTTGAGGTCAGAGTGAAAAACTAAAAACGCAGATTTACTATAGTTGGCCTATAGTTTCGTGAGTATATCGATTCTATCGTTTGTTTTGATATTTTTCTTTGTCGCACTGTGTAATCAACGTGTCTACTAGAAGTAAGTTGCGTCAAAAGTTCCGAACTACACATTTTTTTAAGTCTTAATTTACGCCCGGTAAACGAGAAATAATCGCATGAGTGCAAATTTGAAGTAGCCAGGGTTCACCGTTGACTTTTGATTTTTTTGTTTGAAGGTTTCGTTCATTTTTTCCAAATAAGCAAGTCCTCTAATATACCGAAACTGTCAACAAATAAAACTTGTTAAAAATTAACGCTAAGTACCAGCTACTTCAAACTTCCACTTATTATACTAAAATTGTTTGTTTTTTCATTTGAGATAATTAATTGTTTATTAAAAAAAAGTACGCAAAAAAAATTTGTATTTTTATAAAAAGTTCTTATTTTTGCGAGCGCTAACTGAAAAATAAACATAGAGAGGCTGAAATTTAGACCGAAAGAAAAAAACATGCGTTTTATTGCACCAGCCTAAAGAACATATCGAGGGCTTATATTCAACACGACCTATTTGCAATTTAAAAAAACTACTTTCTATTACTAGAACCTATCTGAAACTTATTTGTCTTCTATGGGTGCAATTTTAACTTTGAAATTCAATATTTAATTCTTCTGACAAGCGATATATAATGTTAGTATTGACATCGTCGATGACACTTAAGTCTAGGAAGAATTTTTATATAGGAATCCTATTTTTGTAAAAGCTGCAGATAGGTCATATTGAATATAGGCCCCCGATATTCTTCTTCTTCTTCTTTTTTGGCGCTGTAACCGCCTAAGCGATTTTGGCCGAGTTCAGCAAAGCACGCCAGTCGTTTCTCCTCTGTGCCAACTGACGCCAATTGGAAACGCAAAGTGAAGCCAAGTCCTTCTCCACCTGATCTTTCCATCGCAGTGGGGGCCTCCCTCTTCCTCTGCTACCACCAGCGGGTTCCGAGTTGAATACTTTCAGAGCTGGAGCGTCGGTGTCCATTCGAACGACATGGCCAAGCCAGCGGAGCCGCTGTATTTTAATTCGCTGCACTATGTCTATGTCGTTGTAAAGCTCATACAGCTCATCGTTCCATCGTCTGCGGTACTCGCCGTCGCCAACGCGTAAAGGCCCGTAAATCTTCCGCAAAATCTTTCTCTCAAACACCCCAAGAGCCGCCTCATCGGATGTTGTCATTGTCCATGCTTCTGCGCCATATACCAGCACGGGCATGATGAGTGACTTATAGAGCGTGGTTTTCGTACGTCGAGAGAGGACTTTACTCCTGAATTGCCTACTCAGTCCAAAGTAGCACTTGTTGGCAAGAGTGATTCTACGTTGGATTTCAATGCTGACATTATTATCGGTGTTAATGCTGGTTCCCAAGTAAACGAAATTCTCTACTTTCTCGAAATTGTAACTGTCAACAGTGACGTGGGAGCCAAGGCGCGAATGTGCTGACTGTTTGTTTGATGACAGGAGATACTTCGTCTTGTCCTCGTTTACCACCAGACCCATTCGCTTTGCTTCCCTATCCAACTTGGAAAAGGCAGAACAGACTTCGCGGTTTTTGTTACCGATGATGTCGATGTCATCGGCATAAGCCAGCAATTGCACGCTCTTGTAGTAAATTGTTCCTGAGCGGTTCAGTTCTGCAGCTCTTATTATCTTCTCCAACATCAGATTAAAGAAGTCACATGAAAGGGAGTCGCCCTGTCTGAAACCCCGTTTTGTGGCGAACGGCTCGGAGAGGTCTTTTCCAATTCTGACGGAGCTGGTGGTATTGCTCAACGTCATTTTACACAGCCGTATGAGTTTTGAGGGGATGCCAAATTCAGACATAGCGGCGTATAGGCAACTCCTTTTAGTGCTGTCAAAAGCGGCTTTAAAGTCGACAAATAGGTGGTGAGTGTCGATCCTTTTCTCGCGGGTCTTTTCCAAGATTTGGCGTATTGTGAATACCTGGTCTATGGTGGATTTGCCAGGTCTAAAGCCACACTGATAAGGCCCAATCAGTTCATTGACGGTGGGCTTCAGTCTTTCGCACAATACGCTCGATAAGACCTTGTAACCTATGCTTAGAAGGCTGATCCCGCGGTAGTTGGCGCGAATGGCGGGGTCACCTTTCTTGTGGATTGGGCAGAGCACACTTAAATTCCAGTCGTCGGGCATGCGTTCATCTGACCATATTCTGCACAAGAGTTGATGCATGCACCTTATCAACTCCTCGCCGCCGTACTTGAATAGCTCAGCTGGCAGGCTGTCAGCTCCAGCGGCTTTGTTGTTTTTCAGCCGCGTTATTGCTATACGTACCTCGTCATAGTCAGGCGGTGGAACGTCGACTCCGTCATCATCGACTGCGGGCCCCCGATATTCATATCTATGTATATTTGTTTTACTTATTTTTTTTCTTAAAAAACTTAGTAGTACATTACTTAATGCACTAAAAGAAATCATAAAATTTTGAAATCAAGTTTCCCAAAAATATACATATGTACATGAATTCGGTTTACGGGCTTTTATAGCGGTTTCACTATTTCACGTAAACCATAAATTCCCTTTCCTTCACCATTATAAAAGTATATACATACATACAGAAGTTTGCACACGAAGCAACGTTAACTGTCTAATAAAGCATCAAATTGGTATACACTAAACCCGCTTTTATGATTGCAAATGTTAACGTCTTTCACTCATGGTGTACAATATTTTCCATGCAATTGCACGCGCTAAATTATTATTAAGGGAAAAGGCTTGCAGTCCATCTGAGATAGGTTTTATTGCATCATAATAAGTTTATTATTTGTGGTTTCTATCAGTGCCAACAGCTCATCAAGGTCGTTTGAGTCAAAGGATTTACAGGGTGTCTTAACAGTGTTAAGTTAACTCCCATGCCAATACTTGGAGGGGTGATAGTTAGATTGCCATGTGAGGAACATACTTATATATTTGTTATATGCTGATGTAGCCTAATGGGGATGGTTTTAGAGATATCAAGTAGAATAGATGTGTTTTTGAAAATTATAATATTCTCTTCTTTAGAGACAAGCATTTTATCTAAAAAGCTTAATTCAATATCAAGTATCTTTGACCAATAGAATCGAACACCATCTCCAAAGTTGCATGATGCTTTTCGCTGCTTATGACAAGATTTTAACAAACATTATAAGTGCTTTGACTTCAAAAAAGGACGTAGTTGTCAATTCGTCGGAATATTTTTTTATACCCGAGCGCACTTGTGCACAAGGGTATTATAACTTTGTT